>NC_136593.1:22232208-22339708 GCF_910589615.1 Taurulus bubalis | reverse complement strand
ACCTTTTCCTTGCCGAGAGTCGTGACTCTTCTTCATTTTGCAACGACAAAAGAAACGAGCGCGTCCTGATGCCGGCGGAGCTGTTCCGATTTATTCAGAAGAGTCACACTTTTTGAACACTAAACAAAACAAAAAATAAATCAATCAAACACATATCGGACATTCGGTAAAGCCGCTGCTCACAATTGCTCTCTCTGAACTGGAACTACTTTCTTCAAAAGGAATAGTCCCTACGAGCAGCGACATAACCGGTAAAATGTGCTTGTTTACTCCTTGACTCCATGATGTGATGTCCATCATGGCTGAGGAGTTGAGTTGATCTAACAGGAGCAATTCTAACGCGTACAGCGGCCCTGTTAGTGGGCCGTGTAGCACCGTTTCCTACTCATGCACTTGTTTACATCCATCCATCCCTCGCACTCCCCCTGTATTGCTCCACTTATCCGCAGCGTCGCCCGCAGCTACTCATCTGAGAGCAGAGCGGAGAAAATGAGGGAATCAACTCGAAAGTAGCAGAGGATGATGTGTAAGAACAGTCATTGTGCCGGGAGGCTCGGTAAGCCCCTTTTTGAATAGGAGGTTCATTTATGGAAGTTCTTAACCCGGTCGCCTCTTTTTTTTGTCTTCTTTTTTTCTCCTTCTTGTTTCTCTCTCACAGCATCAGCGGGGTTTGTTTGCAGACTGTCAAACTACGAGTTCTCCAACCGAGGGTGTCACAGCCGGGTCATGAGACATTTTAATCTGGCATTCACACACACAGAGACAGGGGTACTGAGTCAAACATTTGGCCAGCAGGCATCCACCAGCTCGTGGCTGAGTGGAATTAGCAATGTGCTCTGCGCTCCGGAGCAGGAATCCTCTTACAACTGCAGTCCTGTATTGCCCTCTATAGGAGGAATGGTGAAGTGAAGAGGGAAAGGTTCAATGTCAGGAATCCCAAAACCTCCACTCTCCGGCCCAATCCCAAAACCTCCACACTACGGCTCAATCCCAAAACCTCCACACTACGGCTCAATCCCAATGTCCCCCTATGGCCTCGAACCCTGAACCCTCAGGGACTTACTGACGCCACCTGTTAAGTAGTTGAGTGAGAGAGGCTGTAAGGGCTTGACATGGTGTAAATATGAATGGGACAGCACTTTGCGGAAACATATCACATTGATTTCAACGTCTTCCAGGCTCTTTCCTCACGAGATGAGGACATTTCAAATAATCTATTTACTCGTTTTTGCCCAAACAGCTTCAATAACAAAACGAAATGTTTGATGAATAAATCTGTGTTTTATATATATATATATATATATATATATATATATATATATATATATATAAAAATATATATATATATATATTATCGGGCTGAACGTCCACGTGCTGTCCTCTTAGTTTACCTTTTTTTTTTACATCTCCATGCTTCCATTGGTCACATTGCCGTGAATTGTGGGTAATTCCCTTGGGCAAAGTCTGCATCTAATGCCGACTTACGGAAAGGGTTCATAAAGGGCTCAACATGTCTGGCAGAGAGCCATCAAACACTGGACGATGTGACAGTGGGACAGAACTAAACCCAGACCGGCTCAGACTCTGAGGCGCGCTCCCGCTAAATGTCCGTGAGGGTTTACGGGCTGCCCCACCGCCACATCGTTGAGTGTTTGAGGGTTCTCGAGCCAACGCCTTGAGCCCTATAAGTCTGCATTTCTGAAGACTTTGCTTCAGGGAACTGCCCAGAGCTGCCTCTCATTTAGCGCAGCCGCAAGTTCACTTTGCAGCCTTTTGTTCTCAGATGCGAGTAGTTGGTTCACATGGTTCAGTTCCTCCGCTTCCTTCAGCTGCTGGGAGGCGGCAGTCCTTGTGGAGTGAACAGTGTTTTGTTCGTTCCTCGTTGAGGTTTGAGGCCCACTGGTTCACTTTCTCCTGCAATGTGGACACAATGGTGTCCTTGGCTTTGAAGTTTCTGTATGTTAAAGTGTAGTGATTGAATTGCAGCGTCTTTTTCTAGACTCCTCTGCTGATCTTTCTGTGACTTCTTGAGATCATCCACTTGGACCTTAAAGTGCTCCACCTCAACACAAAAGGCTGTTTTTTTCAGCTGGCTTCTTCTTCAGAGCCGTTGCTAGAGCCTCTTTTTCTTTCCGCACTTGCTTCAGGGCAGCTTTGTGTTGAGCTTTAGCGACTTTTCCATTCTTTAAGGCCTCTGCTGTGGCTCTTCTCTCCACCTCTAGGGCTTCCTGAAGACCATCGGATTTCTCAGATTCCTCTGCCTGTGAGACATAAAACAATACTAGTTTGTGGTCCGTGTCCAGTATGTTTTATTACATAAGAGAAGAAGCCACATTTATCATAACAGCACTACTCTAGGGCTTGTAATACTGCAGTTTCAGAAGCACGTCAGAAACTATAGGTTGAGCTTTGGGTTACGTAAAAGAGAGAGTGTTTCGTTGTCCGTTCTACTGTAGAAACTTTGCGGTAGTTTCAGTTGATTATACACTAATGAAAACATAGTTATCAGTTTTATATCCAGTTTCTGCAAATTGATCCCACGAAATACTACAAACTGCCCCCATGCTAATTACTTACAAATTAACTATTTACATTTTAATAAACATATGAGAAGCTTCTAAAATGCCATGCATTGATAAAGAAGTAATCTGTGGCTCCTATCCTTTTTTGGCTTGTCTATGAGTTGTTAAGATGAGAAATAAATCCAGATTAGAGAGAACAGTCTCAAATATCAATACCATTTAGTGTGTCAGTACTTTGTGTTTTCTTCTTCTCTCTCTCATTAGTCCTCTGTCCCCTCAGATTTGTCTTGTGACCCTTCGGTTAGTTTCCAACTTCAACATCTGCAACAGTAAAATGCTGCTTACGCATCAGTATTAACATATAATAATGCCATATATATATTAATATACTGAACATTGGACAGTTTTATCATAATGAGTATAATGAGTTATAGTGAGTTTTATCATAATGAGTACTTTGACATTTAGATTTCAATGCTTCTGTACTTTTTACTTTTACTGATAATGGAGTATTTTGACTTTTTTGCATTGGTACATTTACTTAAGTAAAGGATCTGAATACCGTAAAAGTCGGGTTACAAGCCGCTACTACGTTCGGTGCGTCCTCACTAGTTCCCTGCTGTAGCCAGCTAGCGCTGTTCCTAGTTCCCCGCTAGCTCTCTGCTAGCTCCTCGACAATCACCTAAGGTAGCGGGACCAGCCCCGGCTCGATGCCTGACTCGGGCAGAGGGGACGCCAGTAGCAACAGCGCTAGCTTGCTACAGCGGGGACAACCACCGAAGGTAGTAGGGGCTTGTAACCCGGCTTTTACGGTACTTCTTCCATCACAGCACACAACACCAGTTAGTTTGTGAGCAGGTCTTTAGCAGAACTTAATTTGATATATACGCACTAATATGTGCCATGTCAACAGAAATGGTGGGCGTTCATTCTAGTTGACAGGAAACAATCTCAGCCACAGGTTGATCAGCTGTCCTGGAGCTTTACCACACAAGCTCCATCTGCAGGTGAAGTCAGGGCGTTGTCGAGGTTCAAGCGTCCATTCTGATGAGTCTTGAGCTACAAAGTTCATTGTTGACCTGAGATACAAACGCTGCACCATAACCTCATGATGAAAACTATTAAAGTCATGAATAGTTATAATAGTTATTCATCAACTAGTTCATATAAATACTAGTTAGTTATTAACTGCCTTAGTGATATTGTGCTATAATGGTGCATATTTTCAAACTAAATTACAGTTAATCAAATTGCCACACAGTGAACACATTAAGACCCCTGAGGCCGTGAGATACTGACGTGTTTATACTGCGGAAAGTGTGTTTTTATCATTTTACTCGTGCAGACACACTTTGTCGAAGATATGAGCATTTGGAACATGTTGAGCACAAGGATGCAATGAGTGGTTTATGTTGCGAGGATTTTGCAGCATAAATAATCATGTTTACATACACTCTGTGTATGGAAATATATACAGTATATGTCATATCACGACCATCACAATCACAAAGATGTAAAAAGATACTCCCCGACAAGTGAAAGTCTTCAATTCAAAGTATCAAAAGTCCTGCAGAAAAATGTCACCGAATGCAATATTTTGTATATATGACATCATCCGACTGTAAATGCTGATGCAACAAAGTGTAAGCGGCATTTTGCTGTTGTCGCTGTAGTCGTGGTGGAGCTAGTTTTAAATACATCATTACACTGTTTGGTGGTTGTGGTTCCCAACCTAAGGCTCAGCCCCCCTCTAAAGGGTCGCAGCAAGAGTGGTCATGAGGAAAGAGGAAAACAAAAGTTCTTCCTTTCGCATATTTGTATACATTTTCAAGACTTTAGACAGGAAATCGCTTGCGTCTGAAACGTGAAAAGGAGCCTACAGTCTATGAGTCCAGCCAGAGACGCTCAAACGGGATTTGTTACTACTACTGGGACTAGAAATGGAAAACCAGAACACTTGTCCTGTTGCCTCCATGTGAATCTTTATAGAGGACAAACACACAATGACAAGGAGCACTAGTTTAAGTTTAAGTTTTAAGTTTTAAGTTTAAGTTTTAAGTTTAAATTTAGGTCCGCTCTGGTTGAAACTCCTATCTCTACTGTAAAGGCCACTTTAACATCTGGGTTAATTTGTGGTCGTCTTTGCAGGCCGTTCTCCCTGTTGCGTTGCAGTTTAACATACAAGCCACAAGGTGGCGGTGCTACACAGGTGAGGAATAATAGCGTGAGGCTCCTCCAACTGATCATGTTTGGCTGCAACTCAACATTTAATCAGAAGCAACAATCACCTGTTCCACCTCAACAGTTGGATATGAAAGTGTTTTTTAAGTGAATAAAGCAAACATTTATCTTTGAATTCAATGCATGGACACTGTGTAATGTGAGTTTTTTCTTCTTCTCCTAGACATGTCAGTACCGTTCCTACCTGCTGGACACACTCTGAATTAGTCATCAAACCCAGAGGTGTGCTATGAACATGTCTCCGAGGTTCAAGGACGCCTGTATTGTCGCAGGCTGTATGTAATATGTGTGCAAGAAGAACTCTGACTGAATGATGATCCGGAGGCAACTGTGAAGCCACGAAGAGAGGCGAGCATCCCTTACCCGGTTGCCGTGGCAACATACCTGCTCCCCCACCATCCCTGAACATGGAGACACATGAAGGAGAGAGAGAGAGAGAGAGAGAGAGAGAGAGAGAGAGAGAGAGAGAAAGAGAGAGCGCGCGCATTTTTAACAGTTTCTCATCCCGTCACTCCCAAAAAATACTGAGCAGGCTCTCATATTCTGATCAGGATTGTCTGGCATATTCTGATCAGGACACACACACACACACACACACACACACACACACACACACACACACACACACACACACACACACACACACACACACACACACCTCATTCCAAACAAGCCCTCAGCATGCAGCCTACAATTTGTCGGCAGAACCTCACTCGAGTGGGTGGACCTGGAACTCAATAAGCCTAAAACATAAAGGTTACTTCCTTCCGGAGCCTCCAGACCTCCATCTTTTTCTCCCAAAAGATTGCTGCAGCACAACCACATATTGTTGTAACAACTTACGTTCTGCACCCACTGAATACCTGTTTACTGAAATTAAAATATACAACTTTGTTTGGAGATATGAGCCAACACAAGCTGTAACTGACAGTGAACCTTGTGGGACATGTTCCTGATCTTGTCAGTCAGAGGTGGGACCAAGTCTTTGTTTTAGAAGTCGTAATTAAGTCTCAAGTCTTTGTCTAGTCTAGTCCTACCCTTTGATAACTTGTGATAGTTTCCAGTCCTAAACATGTTGCAATGCGCCAAATATAATGCACTTTACACATTACATTTGAGAAACAATATACAACATTTACAAAAATCATGAATGTTTTTTCAAATTAAAAAACTATTTTTGTTTAAACTAAAGTCTGACTGATTTATTTGATCTGAAGAATTGCATTGACCTGCTCTGAATGAATGTTTGTTGATTCAGGAAAGGAATTGATTTGTGGCACACTTTGTTGGGTCTTGAGTCTTTTATATTTTATCAAGTCGAGTCACCAAATACAAGTTCAGTCCGATCCGAGTCCAAGTCATGTGACTCGAATCTCCACTTTTGCTGTCTGCTCATTTGTGTGTGTGTGTTTGTAGAAGGTTTGATAGAGAGCTGAACTTTTATAAACTAATGGAAATTAAATGGATCATAGTAAAAACATTTAGATGTAAGAATGCAGTATGTTGAGAGCATAATGATTTTTTAAATTAATTGTAAGTCTTATCACATGGAATAAATCAGAAATAGTTAACAAAGGAATGAGCAACAGATGTATGAGGAATCCATGTGTAGTCAAAGACATTTTGGAGGAAATTGATACCCCATCAGATGCTTCTGATTCACAGTTTGCAACCAAAAAGACGACAACCAAACAACAAATCAGCCAACAGTTAACAGTTGCTCTAAACATGAAATGTCTTTGATGCAAAATGTCCTTGTCATGTAGCCAAAGCAAGTGAAGGATGCCCAGGTGAAATTGGTTTAAAGCAAACACAGTAGCACAGACTTGAGATGACCACAAATGGCTGCATCTGCAAGGACAAACTAAGAGATCACAAAGAAACTGTGAACATACAACCACAAAGAGACACAAAATGACAACAAAGAGACACAAAATTATCACAAAGATACAAAATGACGATAAAGGGACACAATTTTAGAACAAAGAGACACAAAATCAATACAAAACGACATAACACAACTACAAAGAGACCACAAAATTACAACAAAGAGTGACACAATGACCACAGAGATACAACATGACCTTAAAGGGACACAAAATAACAACAAAGAGACACAAAATGATTTACAAAGAGACACACAATGACCACAAAGGAACACAAAATGACCACAAAGGAACACAAATTGACCAGAAAGAGACACAAAATGACCAGAAAGAGACACAAAATGACCAGAAAGAGACACAAAGTGACCACAAAGGAACATAAATTGACCACAAAGACACACAAAGAGGAACAGAGATTTCCATTAGGAAATTACAATTTATGAATCCAAAATAAAAGGTTACACTTCTGTGGTTTGAGAATATTCCAGCTGTGTGTCACGCCTCTATTTGTCACGGGTGCTGTAAAGACACATTGATGTGTTTCCTCGCCTGCAGCTCCTCTGGCCTCGATCGTCACTCCTCGAGTTGCATTTTAGGAATCGGGACGCCGAAATCGATTTCTGAATCAAAGGGCCGGAGGATCGTGGAGCGAGGAGACGAAGGGAAAGAAAGTCTAGGAAGTCAGAAAGGAACCTAGTGTCTTGCTCCTAGGAGAGGCGGTGTGGCGCTGAGCAAGTCTAAAGGGCCCATTGGCTCATAATACGCTCATGATTTTAGAATAACTCAGACTGACAGGCTCAGCTCACTATTGTCAAACTTACCTAAGTTCCATGCTCCTTCCCTTTTCAGACCCTTACAGAACATAACTTGGTTATCTCCAGTGGTGGAAGGAGTCCTCAAACATTTTACAGAAGTAAAAGCAGAGGTACCATATAGTGTGCCGAACTACGATTAATGAACTTTTACTTACATAAAAGTACAGAAGTGTGCGCATCAAAATATACTAAAAGTGCCCAAAATAAGTACTTATGCAGAATTATGATCCATTTCAGAATATATATATATATATATACATACACACAGTATATATATTATTATATAATAAATGTATAATCTGCTAAAGGTGGGGTTGATTTGAACTCATTTATACAACTTTAATCTATAAGAATTTATTTGCTGATAATATATATATATATTGTATTTTGCATCGATACACTAAATCTGCAAAGTAATTACAGACCAAAGCTCTGAAATAAATATAATGCAGAGAAAAAGCAAAGTAAGCATCAAATAGCAAAAAAAATACTCAACTAAAGTACAAACACAGTGGGCGGCTGTGTGGAGCCGGGTGCCTTTAAACCACGAGGTGGGCAGTTTACCAGTCGGAGACTGATAAATACTGTATCGCCACCTGCCTCGAGTCTGGTGTGTTACTTTTAGAGGAACTGGGTCACTTTGAGGAAAAGTAGGGAAACAAGCTGCAGACTCATCGGGCTAGTTGATAGATGAGCCAAGACGGATGAGGATCCGACCAATGGGAAGACCAGGAAGGACGAGCACTACTTTGTGCAAACCGACGCACGCCCGTCAGCGTGTAATATTTCGCACGACACCACGCTAACATTTGCATGTCGGTTAACCTTATTTCTTAGTCTGTCACGTGAGCAGATCATTGACTCCACTGCCGCATGACGACAACTCCATGTACCAGGAACAAAAATGAATTAAAAGAATAACTTTTGACACAATATAAATTCTGCCCGTGCTTTGCATCGGCGTTTCTCACCAGCAGCCTAATGTCAAATGCAGACATTTGTGGAGAATATTTAACCCAAAAAGAAGGGTTGAAACTCCACATGCTAATGTAAACATATCCACAAGTGGATGCTTATTTGTGTGCTGGGGTGCTATACGTGGGTTTCGATATACGGTTTTAAAGGACAATCGCCACAAATGGTTAATAAGGACTGATAAAGAGGATTAAGGTCACATTTGTAGTTATTGATCCTAATTCCCATGTATTTTGGTCCTGGAGGCTAGATATAAAAAATTAAAAAACTCGTTCACACAATGAGGACATCTTTTCTACGGTCAAAGTAAATCCATGTGGTCACCATATCAGGATTATTGAATGAATTCTAACGTTCGCCCTTTAGCTCTCCCCTCCTAGCATTGAACCCATACATCAGGGTTTGTGAAGCTCGGCCTGAATCCACATGGTCTTTAGGTCTGAAAGTGGTACAATAGGGGGAAGCAATTTTGGCATTTTTTCAGAATGACTTGAGCCAATTTGGCATTGTGAAATTTTGTTGTAGATTCTCCTCACAGTCTTAAGATATATATGAAGGAAATATTTTTTTTTTTAAGGAAATCTATCACAAATATAAACTGAATAACCTGCAAGTGTAATTTGTAGGCTTTACAGTTTGCAACGCTATGCAACTGTTTTCTACCTGCATCTCATGCTGCAGCAGGCTGCCAGGTGGGCAGAACAAGGTTATTCTCAGTAGCAGCAACACCACAGTCAATCTTACTCCTGAAACGGAAGTGAGATCATTTCATACACAAGATTATTGTGCACGAACCTATAATCAACCAAAGTTGCTTTTGGTCGTTTGGGAGCCACTGGATTAAATGTTTGCATCCAACCTGAGGGCCTCTTTTTGTTTTCTTAACAGTGCCGGTTCAACCGAGCCTGCTGACGGAGGCGGGGGAACAAAAAAATGTCTAAAAGCGTTTTAACGTACAGCCCGAGTGGCCAATGGGAAGTACGGTCGTTGTTCAAATCGACCAATCAGAGGAGCGGAGTGCCGCGCTGCTCCTCTCACGGGCCCGCGGGGGCGGTGCTTGTCCTCGAGGAACCCACCCCTCGAGGCCGCGGCGTTTGGTTGCACACGGGCTGCAGTTTCAGTTTGTTTTATTCACCATTTTGTGTAGCTGAGGGTTAAAAAAAAAATTAAGAATATTTGCGATTTTGAGGACGAGTTGCCGCCGTACTTTTATTTTCACGCGCTAGCTCGGACGGCGGAGTTGTGCGCCAAGCTCGCGCCCCTCGGTGTTTTGCAGAGCGGGAACCAATATTTTTTTTTTTTGCCTGTGCTGCTTCTTCTCCCCCCCCCTTCTTTCTTACATCCCTAACCTCTACAGTATTCCTGCAAAATGGCAAGACCAGTGAGGTAGGTGTGCTTAATATGTCCTCCGCTTTCTCCGTAACGTTAATAACGGACACCGCGCGTGCAGGCTTCGCGCATAACATGCGCGCCTCGACCATGCTGCGTTTTTTTTATTTATTTTTTAATGAGCTGGGAATGTGTTTATTTCATGAAAAAATAATGGGAATGTGTGCGCGTGTTCTTCCCGGCTCGCGTGTCTGTTCACCCTTCCCATTTTCTAACATGGATCCCAGCGGTGTGGACGGTTCGCCATGTCTTGTTGAGAGAGACGCGGCGTGTCGTGTCTGTCGGGCTTCTTTTCTCTTTTTTTTTTGCCGTTTGTTAACGAACCCACAATGTGCATTGTTGGCGGCTATGTAGGCTACGCGGGAAAAAAAATTAGGCGGTGTGATTTTAACCAGTTACGTTTTACGGCTCACTTACGCCAGGCCTGGTAATAATTTGTCCCTCTCTGGCTTGAGAATGAGAATATGGCGACCCCATTCATCCAGTTGAGGCTCTGAAAACGCCAACACCCCCCCCCCCCCTCCTCCTCCATCGAAAAGGAGAAAAAAAGGAAACGAAAACGACCGGAGGTGGTGCTGGCCTCAGGATTTTATCTTGTTGCCGCGCAGACTAGATACGTCGATAGCGCAGCGAGTTTATATCCCATTTATAACATTTCTGTCGGCTCAAAACAATATTAAAAAGGTGTGCTAGTGTGAAAATGTCGTTGTCGGAAGAGCAGAGCGGATCTACATGTTCAGTGCTGGCAGTAAATTCACGCCGCTGGCTGACGTCAGAGGAAGGCGGAGGACTACACCCGCGTGGTTATAACGCATGAGGTATTTCCAGGCCCTTTAATTCAAATTAAAAACGTCCCTTTAACTTGATTCGAAGTAATTTTTATGCCCTCGTTTGAACCTCGAAATCTCGCGGTATTTCGGAATCCTAATGACTCATTGGTGGCCTTTAAAGGGGGCGGGATTAGAAGAGCCTCCAGGAGCTGTGTGAAAGTTGTAAAATGAGGTGTGATTATTGCGTTGATTTGAAAAAAAAAAAAAGTCATGCTATTAATGCATTTTTCAGAAGGACCCTCCCCTCTGATATATACAAAGACACACCCTTTATTTTTTTTACTTTACATGAATCTGCACACCAAGACTTTTTGTTGTTAGTTTTTAATGCTATTTTTTATTTTTATTGAAAGATGTCATTTGAAAAGCCAATCATCAGAGCCAGTGATCCATTGTAGTAACTTTTGATTAAGCCCAACCAATCATCCCCTGGTGCTGCACAATACGACTATCTTCTATTTACTTTCAGATTGAGCCAGTTTGGTGTTTTTTTTTTTTTTGAGTAAATCAAAGAAAAAACGCGGGCCTTGACCGATTGTCTCCACAAGTGTAAAATAGCCTGCACTTTTAAAGACTCATCATCCGCTGCATAAAAGGACCTGATTGTTCACACATGCTTTCAGTCGGCCACAACACACAGGATATATTTATTTAATTTTGCTTCAAGGCAGTTCAGTCGGACAACGGCGTTGAAAAACCAACGTGACCAAGTCATTTGTCTCAATTAGAGGCAATGCTATGCGGATGCTCTTTTGAGTTACTAATATGATTTTACGGGGCAAACTGTGGCAGAAGAGTTCAATGTTCAGACACAAGCTGTGGTATATAATCAAATTTAACCGTGGCAAGATTTGAGTGTCATCTGCATTCATAATAATGCAGCCCAAAAAAACCCTCCTCTATGTGGTTGTCCAGTCAGTGCTGATGGTAAATGTAGTCCGTTGAAGCAACAAATTCCTTGCTGTGCTATACTACTATATTGACCAACCCGCTCAAATAATTTCTTCTTCTGCGCCCAGCGCAGTCCTTTGGATGTGGGGGTGACGGCCCCATGCCGCCATTTTTGCAATCAGCGTAGCCGTGTGGTAGCTATCTGTAGTGTGGTCCGCCAGGGTTTCAGCCGGTGTATTGCAACTAGTGGCATAACGTGAGAGTGTGTGTGTGTGTGTGTGTGTGTGTGTGTGTGTGTGTGTGTGTGTGTGTGTGTGTGTGTGTGTGTGTGTGTGTGTGTGTGTGTGTGTGAGACTATGAGTATGGAGTTGTCAGTAACGCAGCTGTTGAGTTTGTGTGCAGTTTATTTGTCAGTAAATAACTGCTACAAGTCTTCCAGCCGCCTGGTCAGCCGCTTGCTGATCAAAGTGAAGTTAGCCTGTGAAGTTGGCGACCCCTTTGGCTCTGGCTTACTTGAGTGATTGCATGGTTAATTATTAACAACCCTAGTAAGGCATGAACTGTTCTATTTTTGTAATATAATGCAAATGGTTTGCATTATATTACCACTTTTCTTGATTAATTGTTTTGTCTATAAAACGTCAGACGATGGTGAAAAATGCGAGTTGTCAAAGTATTCGGCTAGTGTTTTCTGCTTTTACTGAATGGCAATGGCTCATTTCACACAGCCTCATGAAGACACGGTTTTCCGTCTATTTCAGTGTTAAAAAACGTAATTTCTGGTAAGGGTGCAATACCTAACCCTAAGCACAAAAAGAAACCCACAAAAGGATATGCAGACTTCCTCAAACGTTGTCATGACACCCAGTACCACGCAGAAAGTTTCTCTCTGATATTCCTGACATGTTGAACGGTAATGTGTGGAAAGCTTGGCGGGCGTGTTGCTGCCTTCGGTTACACGTGTCTGAGGTGTGTGTGTGTGTGTGTGTGTTGTGAGGTTTCTGTCACAGTGAGCCCTCCCGCTCCCTTCCAACCACACACACACACACACCTCCACAGATGCGTAACTGGTGCTTGCCGGTTATTTAATTTGTACCTTTTTTGTGTTTTAAAAGTTTCTGTGCTTAAAGCCCTTTTAGATTGAGTTTCAAAAGATATTTACATGAATAAGGGTGATTTATCTGTGGTTTGCACCTTGCATTGGACACTGCTTCTAGAGGTTTGCGTTACCTGAACTGTAGTCGGCTGCTGTCACCCGATGCGTCTCTCTCTACCCCATACACTTTGCCAGATTGGCCGTGGAAACTATAGAAGGTAGACCAGTGTCCAGTTCAGTGCCCCCCACCTGGAGGCTATTTATGGTTTCTCAAACCAAACGATACAAACATGATACAAACATGCATTCATACGGAGCTGACTTGTTGCCGTGTTGAATTGTTGACATGACTTCTTATATCCATGTAGCCCCCCTCCTTCCATTACTATTTGCATGTCTAATATCAGACTTGGGCAGTGAAGTAACTGTCCTGTGTAAACGTAATGTGATACAGTGTGTATTCTTCTCCACAGGAACAGGAAAGTGGTGAACTACTCGCAATTCAACGAGTCTGATGATGCAGGTATGCGATGTGTTTCAGTGCTTGTGGTCGTAACGTTGGGCGACATGGATATTTTCTCACCTTATATTGTAGAATACACTCGTAGAGGTGTCGGGCCATATTTATATATTTTACAACAGGAACTGCTGAGTGGAAAACCTGATCAACATGCAGACTCAAACAACCTGTTCTTTATCTCAACATTAAATAATTCCAGGATATTATATGACCTTTTATTACAATTTAATTTTTATCCAGCATGCAAATAGGCATGACGCAATACCAGTTTTGTTTAATTAATGTAGTGAATACAAATATCATTGAAATTCCATGATTCTCAATACCCAAATAAATGCCATCTACATCAACATACACTCTTATATTACCATTTCCATGCTATTTTGTTTTACCTCTGCTCAACAATAAATACCCCTCCCCCCGCCGGTTTCAACACCAATTTGTTGTTTACAATGGAGCAGTATTATTGCCCGATTAATACTATTGACAAATGCAATTTCATTCTTTGTAGCATAGTGTAAATGCGCTTCATGACGAGGCGCCGAGCGTCTATGCTACGCTAAGCGCTGCAGGTTTTGTTTGTTTTTTCTTATTTTTTCTCCTTTTCGCTGAGAGTTGGAACTCGTTCAACTCCGCATAACTATTGTGCGTCTCTGTGAGGTTTTTCCACACGTGCTTCATAGAAGATGTACAAATATCTCTTGAGAATCTGATGAAGAAATGCCAAGAGAGTGTAGACTTTAAAAAGTAATTAGTAAAAAGTATTTGTCTGTGTGGCCAACAGCAAACCTGAACATTCATGCGAGTGAAATACAAAACTCTCGTCCTCTTTACAGATGAGGAGTATGGAGAGAATAAGCCCAAGAAGGTGCGTGCGCCCCCTCGTGAACCCAAGCACAAGCGCTCAAAGAACTCGCAGGATGACAGGTGAGTCCTCCGTATATCGGTACCTCCTTCTGCAGCATGTCTGAGTGCTGTGCCATTTTTGATAAATGTGTTTATTTTATGGGTTTCTTCTTGAAGCCATGTCATGTTTGCATGCGTTTCACTGATGACAGTCTTGAGCCATGATTCAGCACGTTGAACCTCTAGAACACAGCGGCCTTTGTATGAGCAGGGTTGATGCACTTAGAGTCAGCACTTATAAACCAGGATATAGCATAGCAGTCTATAGTAGGTGCCGGTGCAACAATGCTGAGGGGGTGTAGGCCTGGGTAGAATGGAAATAGACCCTGCACGGCGGCTGGATTCTCACGATTGCACGAAAACCCATCTGGTCGGGTCTTCGAGTAAGGAGTTTATGTCTGGTAGGCCAGAGCCCGGACCAGTCGGCATCCTTTGAGGAGCTACTGGCACGACCCAGTCCAACACGGGGCGGCTCCTGAATGTCTGCGCAGAAGCTGCAGTACTATCAGCGCTTTAAGAACTAGAATATGTCTTCGTTGAAAGAAGAGTGAAGAACGACACCGAAGGCTCTTTCATTAATGGCAAAAGATGTAAATTCATGTCATTATAAAACCGTGGCGGGCAGCGTTTAACGGTGGTGACGTGGTCAAAAATTGTCACTGAAACCCGATGGGTTTGCTGATTGCCAGATGATAGAAGACGGTTTCTGGTGGCCAAAAGGACATTCCTGCTATTAGCATGCCGATTGCACGGCCCCTCAATGATTTATGGCATCTGTCTCTTGGTGCACCTGCCAGATAGGGATCAAGTACAATAATCACAGACCGGCACGTAAACAAAGTACCCGTTAATTATTCTTGTAGAGTGCATAGAAGAAGAAAACATCTGTAACTGTTTAAATTAAACAAAGTGTAACCGTTTGCATATTTATTTGAATAATAAAATGCAGATTCAAATCTGTGCCGTTGTTCAATATCTCTCTGGGTACCCGAGTTGCTAAGACGGTTTTTTTTTGTTCCAGTGAGGAGTCTGATGAGAAGGTCTCCAAACCCAAAAATGAATCAGCAGGTGAGTCGAGTCTTATCGTCTAAATGTTTCAAGCAGAGTGTTTGGCTCGGCCGCTTGAGTGAGAACAGCTGGAATTTGAATAGGTGAGCCGTCTCACTCACTCTCCTCTGTGTCGCTGCTGCAGATGACCTTGGTAGCGAGGAGGACGACAACGAATTCGGAGAGGGGGAGGAAGAGGACGGAGGAAGCGACTACGAAGAAAAGAAAGGCAAAAAGGCCAAGAAAGCCAAGGTGGAGAAGCCCGCCAAGAGGGGGCCCAAGAGAAAACAGCCTGCAGGTACGAGTCCAGTTTCTTTTTTTTAATTGTGTAAAATATACTGTTTTTCTTTTTTAGTGTGGTGATAAAACATTTACATAAATAGTGTACGCTGCTCATTTTGTCTACTGCGATATATGATATTCATAACTATGTTTTCATTAGTTCTATTGGTTTGTTGCCTAAACCTCGAGATTTCCTGCCTAAAGCCCTGATGGCAAACTTCTCCCATGGGCTCTTCAAGGAGTCGCCACGTTGCACCGCCATGCTTCTACAGTAGCCCAGAACGGACAAATCAAACAATTCTCTAGAGAGAAGGAAAGGCTTTCGATTTAATAAATGTTGCGCATTCTTCCCACAATCCCCGGCTGATTGTGACCGATCGAGTCATTTGCCTCCAGCATTCCCAAACAATGCCACATTCTGCTTTTGATTTATCGCCGCGAGCCCCAGGTATGATTGATCAATCAGTCATCTGCGGAGCTCATGTCTGATGGATGTTGACGGCGTCTCATCTCTTCGTGACCAATCAAGTGTCTAAAGTCTCATTGTGGTTGCTCATTACGCATCACAGACGTACATGTTACATTTAAAAGCCATTACTGCGTTGCTTTGTTACCCAGAATGCACCCCCTGGTTCACAGTACGACAGCTCCCAATAGGAACAATCGTTTTGCCCTCTTGCCCGAGCCTCAAAGCTCAAGGAAATACGTTTTTTTTTAGAAGGGTGATTCTCTGGAGAGAAAAAAGAGAAAGATCTTGCTTAACTGAACAGTTATGGCGTTTCTTTGATGGTCTGATCACATGCTGCTTGTGATCAGCACATTAACACGGTCTGAAATGGAAGGAGCAGCAGACGGACAACGACTCTGCAACTCGTTTGACATTTATGACTTTTTCCTTTTCTATTCTTGTACAGTAAATATTTTTGGGTGTTGAAGTAATGACATAAATTAGGATGTCATGTGAGGCTCTCAGAACTCGTGATGTGCGCTTTTCCCCTCCACAATGTTTTGACTTTTATGATCTAAATACATATTACTATATAATATATTTTATAGCAATATGCTAATAAAGATAATTGTTCTGGGAGGTTTACGTCACCATGCAGCAGACAAACAACGACTTGGCCAACGCTTTCTTATGACTGTGCAAATTTAATGCAGAAAGAATAGTCCATAATTGTGACGAACCAATCGGCTTTTCTCACGTTGGACCATCTGGAAAAAAACATCTTCACAATTGTTTTGCACTTTTCTAGAAATTGATGGCCACTAGTGGAAGTGGTCAGTAATTCATAATGTCAGCTCTGCTAAAAACAACTACAAGACGACTTTTAATAACGCTGTTGTAACCTTTTCTTTTTTTTTACACTGTTCTTTGCGTAGATGACAGTGACGACGAGAAGGAAGTGAGTCGAAAGCGCACAGTGCGCCAGGCGGCCTCCAAGGCCGTGTCCAAACAGAGAGAGATCCTGTTGGGAGACGCAGGCAGCGAGGACGAGGAGAAGGAAGACCAAGAGGAGCCCTATTTGGACCGTATGTACAACTGTACTGTAGCGGCGTTAGTACATGTTGATGCACTTGTGTATCGTGATCCTGTATCGCTTCTCCAAAGCGCCATCATTTTGAATGAATAGTTGACATGCAAAGGATCGGATCAGCACAAAAGAAAAAAGGCAGCCAATCTAGCTTTTTGGGATTGGTCAACTTTTGATCAGGTTTATTCCTGTCAATATACAGTCTTTTGGTTGCATTAGTTAGCCTGGCAGCTGTGACGAACACATCCTCATGTGTCTTTTTGTGTGTGTTTAGCCGACGAGTCCGGCAGCGATGAGGACTTCATGGTGGAGGATGATGACGACAGTGACTACGGCCGCTCCAAGAAGAGGGGCAAGAAGGTGATCCGGCGGGGACGGCCGGACAAGAAGGAGAAGAAAAGCCCCAAACCCCGACTAAAGGCTACAGGTGAGCGGTCCAGTCGGGCTTCAAGGAGAACTCTGCATGCGTTCATCGACTTTTTGATGACTTTGATGAATTCATAGTCTTAGTTGTTCTGAATCATGACCTCAAGCAACTGATCAGGTAGTTTGTAAAAACAATCTATACTCTGGTTGGTGGACCAACGTGCTCCCCCAGAAGGGTTTCTACATTTGAAAGTGAAATGCATCGATCGGGTGCTCTTTGAGAGGCGAGATCTCACAGGGAACAATGTACCTTTTACTTCACCACATGTATCTGACAATATTAGTGACTAGTTGGGCTGTTTTGTAGATTCAGATTTTTAATACAAAATAGAAATTAACTCAATCTATGAGTTATTCATAAATCTTATATAGCCTAATTAAAATAGTTTTAATTAGCTCCACCTTTACCAGCTGAAATATTAAAGTGATGAACATTCATATATATTTGAAATTAGTATACTTTTAGGCACGTTTTGTATATTATGCTATTACAAAAGTACTTTTACTCAAGTTACATTTTGATTGCTGGACTTTCACTAGTAAGAGTATTTTACACTGTTTTGTTCATAAACAGTTTGAATATTCTGTTCTACGATGTAAATAAGTCGGTAAATATTGTGCACAGGCCCCAGAACCGAGAGGTACAGCCAATGAGAACACGGGTCAGGGGGAACTTTGGGGCTCATCCATAAACGGAGGAATTTGACAGTGACGTCTGAATTTAGAGCATTTTATTTTCCAAACGAATGGAATGTTTTGTTTGATTACTCTATTGAAGCATTTGTCACATCAAATGTATTCGTAGGCATTCCACCTGTGTGATGCATTCTCCTTTTTGAATTGCTGAAATTGTATTGAGCCACCTCCGTAGTTTTCTCACGACAAAATGATCTTCAATTATAAAAAACACAGAATTTGTAGCGGGGGAGTCGGATAAAACCAAATGTGCTCAAGAACCGGTTTGTCTCTTTGCTCCCCAGTGACCCCCAGCCCGATGAAAGGAAAGGGGAAGGGCCGCCCCAGCACCAAGGCCCCGGAGAAGAGCTCACCCAAAGAAGAAGAAGAGGAGGACCCCGAGAGTCCCCTTGAGGAAGAGGAGGAGGAGGAGGTCGAGAAGAAAGAGTCCTCCCCTGCCCCCAAGACGAAGAAGGAGGCCAAGGGAGGAGACGAGGAAGAGGAGGACGAAGAGGAGGAGGACGGCTCAGAAGAAGAGGCGCCCTCTGGAGAAGACTAGAAGATGGTACCCGCTGAAGCCCATCCTCCCATGTCTCTTTCTCTGTCTCTTCTCACAAGTTTTTTTTTTTTTTTGTTGTTCTGCGTTTAGAATCGTTTTGTTTTCGTCTCCTGGTGGCCTGGCTCAATGGTTTGGACTTGGTGTGCTTTTTTTTTTGTGCTCCCCCCCCCCCCTCCCCTCCAACCAAGACATTGTGCTGATTCTCATGCAGCGTCTGTAAGGATTCACAGCCCTCCTGTCATTATCACTTACATTCTGCATTCTAGTGTCAAAGTGTCTTGCCTTTTCCCTGAGCTCAGTGCTAGTGGGCATCCGTCCCGAGTGAACAAAACCACTCCCCCCCCCCCCCCCCCCCCCAGTGATCTGACATGACTGGCAACGCGCGCTGTCCAGTTTACTTTACCGATATGTGCGACTACTGGGAGTATTGTCCGGGGCTTCTCAGTATCGGGTTGCTGAAGCGCCGTATTTACAAAGCAACGCTTAAGTCAACACACACGGGGCTACAAGCCTTCCCCCTCTCTTTGGTCCATGAGCTTTTAAACTAGGAGCATGTTTTAACCGGGCAGCGTTAGCTAGGCAGTTCTTCTGAAAACCCCTGTCCTGTCAGTTGAAGCAGCTTTTCCCTTTCTAATTGTTATTATTAGGTCACCCTGTTGGTTTCAGACCGTATTGGTGCTGAACTCCTGCTGCTGCTTCGTAGATCAGTTCAAACCGTTAAAAGGTGCGCTATGTGGACTGGCGGAGTGGCGCGTCGCCGCTGAGTGTTCGCCACACGCCGGACTGCCACTATCGCACGTTCCAAGCCGGCGTGTGTGTGTTTTTATGTACTTGTTTGAATTTGTATGCTTGTAAGAGGGTCTGGCTTTATTTTTCTCTCTCAGCTCGTCTGCTGCCTATGTTAAAGGGTTTTGGTTGTTGGATGTCGGGCTTTCTTAACGATGCGCCATTGCTACGTGATGCAAACCCCGCCCCCTTTCAGATCACATGATCCCCCTGCCTCCCTGCATGGCCATAGCATCTTCTCAGCATTCAACCCCTTGTGCCAGGCACCCCTAAATCTGTTTTGTTTTTATTTTTATTGTTAAGAAATGCAAGAAGAGATGTTTCTTTTCTTTTTAGTTAAAAAAAAAAAGAATGTTTTTTTCTTCTGTCGGTTCATTGTTTTAATTCTCTATTCAGATTTTTTTTGTAATGTTTGTTTTTTAAGAAAAGAAATAAAATGTATCTTGATTTTAAAGAAAAAAAGTTGACCCTATCCAATCTGTTCTGCCCTGGTCGGGCCGGCCCTCCCTCCTGATTTACCTCTGTTCTCTCACTCTTCTCCCGTCCCACCAGCATAACGGTTCCTTTTTTCATTTACTCACTCATTTAGTAGCGGATCCATTTTTCAAATGAAACAGTACTGAGACTCAGAAGATTAAAAATAAAGTGGGCCGCTCAGTATATATATCCGGTATTTGTTTGTCTATTAATGCCTTAATTTTCATTGAATTCCGTTTTCAGTCGTGGCTCTGATCTTGTTGGAGGCCTGAGAATGTAATCTGTCCTTGTGTTTTAGGTCTTTGCTCCGAGCGGCAAATTAGGCTGAGAACCAGTCAGCGACTCCTCTGATAAACAGACCGTCCAAAGCCATAAACGATCTTAAAACTAGTGACTCGGTGATCAGGTGCAGAACTTGTGAGATTGTCCTTTTTTTTTTTTCTTTATTGATAAAGTGCTTTGATGTCAAATTAGTTTTTAAAAAGATAAGAAAAAACGACTATTGTGACCGTGGGAACGTAATAAATGCGTTCAGCGTCAGTCAGTAGGAATTCTGATCGATCCCACGGCTGCAATACTAATGAGTCCTGGGATCAGAAGCACATTCAATTCTTTTACAACTGTCCTTAGCCGCTTAGTGTGTTTTTCTACTTCCAGGTCCTGAATTGGCACCAAATCCTTAATGTCATTTTAAGACGATTGGATATAAATAAGGGCAAAAAGTTGTTTCTACCAATCTAAAGCTGTGTTCGCAGTAGGATCAGATGCTGCCCTGTGGTCGGCAGCGCTGAGGGCTTGAAGAGAAGTTCCTCTCCATCATCCTCAGGAGGCACACGGCATAAGGCTGTGAATTTCTCCTCTTCATCCATTCAAAGATTTCTTCTGTTGTACTGTTTTTGATGTTCCTTTTTCTACCTTCAGTTGTAGTGGCAATGTTGATGTAAGCCACGTTGTTATTCCTACAGGAGACCACGAGGAGAAGCTTTTGTCAGTAGTGTGGAACGGGAACGCTGAACTTGAATCTTTTGCATGCTGTGGGGGAAAAGTGGTATTGGCAATATTGTGGTCTGACAAAAAAAGAAAGAAAAACGAGTATTAACAACGACAATGTTGGTAATGTTTTGGTTTCCCAGCTTCTAATAAAGGCAACCTACTTTTTATACGGATTTAACTACTTGTTTTGTGACATTGAGCTCTGTGGAATGTGGCTTTGCTTTTTATAGTGATCTGCAGTATTCCGTGTCTGCCACCCAGTGGCGCTGTTTTCTGATCTGCTGAACAGACTGCTGACATGCTCCATGATCCATAAGAGGAATGTTTTTGTGGCCATCGTAATGATCGTTTTGGTGAATTTTATTTTACAACCAACGGACTGACAAATCTGCCGACGCCCTCATCAGAGCACGTCAGCAAGAGACTAAATTAAATAAGTAAAGGAACGATACGATGAAGAGAGACTAATAGAAAAGTACAAATAAGTGTTCAAATAACAGCTAAATTTAAAGGGAACACAGTCAGACTGCATCTGTGGAAGAAGTTGTATAAAGCCATTGGTGTCTTGGAGCTTGGTGCCAACGTTCACCAAGCGATGTCGTTGGGCCAGAGGAAATGAAGAAACATCTGGAGGTGTGGAGTTAGAAAGAAGTGAGCTCACTAGACCTCTGCAGCCATTCCTCATCTTTGCCTAAAGCTCCAGGCTACATTAGCCACTGTTAGCCACAGAATCACAGACCAAACTTGTCAGTGATCAAGTTGCATTGTGGGCAATGTATGCACCAGGTGTCATCAAGGATGAAAGTTCCTGCTTAATAAAATTTTAAAAAAAGATGCCTCTGGTTCTGTATCAATTTTCATCCTTTTGTTTTTACTGTTCATGAGTCACTCAATGTTTCCGGGATGCAATGCTACATGCACCGAAGACACGGGTTCGGGAAAAAAAAATTCAACCCGGAAGGAGTCTGACTTGGCCACTCGAAGTCCGACCCCTAAACAAATATCATAGTGTAGTATGTTGAAGAAAAGCCAGGGTATAGTATATTTATAGTTTTTTTTATGATAAAAAAATCATGCGTCATTATAAAGTCATAATATAACTAACTTTTCCCAAAATGTTACAGAACAGTACATTTAAAACAGTAATTAAAAGTCATAAATAGTCTTAGTACACGTACACAAAGTTTGAAATAACCCATGGTACGTTCAAAAGTCATAACATGTAAAATGTGTTTAAGTATAGTTTAATAATACGAAAAAAGTCATACAAATCTCATCAAAGAAGTTGTAATGTTGGTTGTTTTAAAACCATAAAAAAGAAATCGATACAAAAAATATTTTTGATTTTTATTTTGGAAAAAGTTAAAAGAATCTAGTTAGATTATGCCATGATAAAAGATACAACATAGTTTTAGTATACCCAGTATTTAGTAAGTCATATTTAGATATTTCTAAATGTTTGTGTAGTATGCAAAAAGGCATTTTGTAGAATGTACTTCTAAGTAAATAAGTCATAAAAGCCACAGCATAGAATATAAAAAAGTCATACATTAAATAGTATGATATGCCCTGAAGAAATGTGGTATGTAATCTTATATGATTTAGAAAAAGAAAGTCAGAAAATACCCACAGAATAGCATTTCAATACAACTCAAAAACAATGACTATAGTATGTCACAAAAAGGTATAATAGCCACGGTATAGTATATCAAAAGGTCATAATGTAGATGTATATGTATTGGTAGCCATGGTTTTGCATGTTGATGTAGTACTCCAATAGTCTGCAGTGTACTGTGTTTCTTGCATGGTCTTTGGTTTGTCCACGCTCAGGGAGAAGGGTGTTGACCTGTTGCTATTAGAGTTGACCTCTTTCTGCTTGTAGTTTCAAATAATTTCTACAATGAACAAAGTTAACAGTACTTTTCATTTCCCCGTGGACACTTCAGCTGGACCAACACACCGCGGGCCTGACGCGGTGGAACGAGCTTAATATCGTTAAGGTTTCATTTCCAAAGCGATGTGTCATCTGATTGTCTCTTCTGATCTGCTTTTATTTATTATTTATTAGGCCACCGACCAAACTATTACGAAGGAATATTAGCTACCGGAGCACCTGTGACCTGATCGAAATGCAGCAAAAAACTTAAGCAAAAAGTCAAAAGTCAAGACATTTACAACAAAAAAAAAACTTAAAAATTACTAGTTACAGGTTACCGGGAGTCGGGCTATCAAAAGCAAAATTAACCAAAACTGATGACTTAAATTGAATTACAGTTAAGACCTTTTCAGGCGACAAAATGACTGGCAATGATTCTGTTGAAGGATTGGGTTATGTAAAGTACGAGTTCTTCTCTTTGCTTTTCTAAGAACTTTTCATTCTAAGTTCTTTCATTTTCTCTTCATGCATTATAAATTGTTTTAAGTAAAATGATCTTTTATCACGATGCATTATACTAATTGTTTTGAGTGAAATAGTATTCTATCACGCTGCATTATAACTAAATTGCTTTAAGTGAAGTAGTCTTATATCACAATGCATTATAAATTGTTTTAAGTAAAATGATCTTTTATCACGATGCATTATAAATTACACGGCTGGCATAAGGAGTAGGCGCTCCCCCTAAGTTCTGACCAGGTTAAGGCCGGTACCGTTACAATTCAATGGAGAACTTTGGTCTGTTTGGTAACAAAAGTTACCGAAGTTTTCTGCTCCAGCTTGGCGTTCCTGGCCTTCTCCTCCTTCTCCATCACCACGGCACTCTGGAGGAAACATAGGGGAAAAAAGTGGTATCAAACCTAGCTTCAAAAGGTCAGGATTGCAGTTTGGTCTGCAGCTGTGGTTCATAAGGCGAAAAGAGTTCCCTTTTTGGGCCAGCGTCGACCACACGATTCTGAGAGGAGAGACGGTCAAATGAGACACACACACTTCACTGGCGTCGTACCTTTGAGGGTGAGCATGTAATGGGACTTACAGAAGCTAGTGGGACTTATACGCATATGAACTTAATATGGTGTCAGTAAGATCTTGCACTAACAGTCCTACACAAGACACACAGGAAGAGACCAGTCAAAACTCGAAATTACTCAGAATTCACAAAAAAGAGAAAAGAGCAAACACTCATCATGCAGCAGGCAACAGCACGCATCCCCAGGATCCACACTTTTTTTCTGACCTTTGAGGATTCTCTGCCTTCTTCTCCAGGTCACCCAAGCGAACCGCCCAGAACCTCTGGTTCTGAATGAAGCAAATGCATAAATGCTTTAAACTTTTATTATTTCTAAAGGCCAGCAGGAGGCGACTCCTCTGGTTGCAAAAAGAAGTCTGGTTGTATAGAAATGAGAAAATGACTCTACTTCTCTCTTGATTTATTCCCTCAGTAAACATTGTAAACATGAGTTTATGTTCTCAATCTCTACTTTCAAGTCATCTTCAATACAGCATGATGTACATTTAGTAAATGATGGTGCATTAGGACCATAAATCAGGGTATGCTTTCGGGCGGGGCTACCTTGTGGCGGGCCGTGGATTTTCTAACTGGGCCTGCAGTGGATCAGCTGTTCGCGATCCCTCCACAAAGCTAACAGCGAGCTAGCAGACCTGCTTTCCATTTTCCATCGTGCCTCGGGTGGCCATGCAGGGTGAGATGCACCGTTGGGCTGGGAGGACAGGAGGTCCAAATGTTATACAGAACTGCCCACAGGAAAAGTATGCTGCTGCTGCTTCTTCTCCTGAAGTTTAATGGTGGACCGCAACCAACTTGACTAGGTGCATACCGCCACCTAGTGTACCGGAGTGTTAGAGCCCATCTAGCTGGCTGTCACCATGTAATTTAACCGGCTTCTCTACCATGGAGAGAAACAGAGGTGATGCGCTGGTGCCAAGCTGCACCACCAGCGCGCTGGCCAGAAGCAGACAGACAGGCAGGAGGAACATACAAGACAGGAGCTGTACAATCGATCCCCGGCTCCGCTAGCCCATGTCGATGTGTCCTTGAGCAAGACACTTAATCCTAAATTGCTCCCGTAGCTGCGCCTACGGTGTATGAATGTTAGATAGTCCTGATGTGCAACCTTGCATGGCACCTCCTCTCATCAGTGGGTGAATGACTCCTATGTAAAGTGTCTTTGAGTATTCAGAAAAGTACTGTATAAAATCAAAGTATTATTAGTGGTCTGTCTGGGGGTCTTTTTACACCCACTGGGAGTCTTAAAGATGAACATTTTCAAATCATAAAAGACATTACAGATTACAAACGAATGCGCGTGGCCAGTGTGAGTCTCTTCCTGCAGAGTGAGGTATCGGTGCTGTGCGCCGGGCTGACGGACTCCCTCTGCTGGGAGCCAGGGTGGTGTATGTCAGCGGCTCTGTTACCACCACCGTACTGAGGCGGCTGTGACAGGATACACACTCTCCATCCTTTAGATCCCGCCATACTCCGTGCTGCGTCTGTATCACTCAGACAGACAGGTATCACTTCAATAAAATGCAGAAACCACTTCTATGCAAACATGCAGGGAATAGGGAAGCCAGCTGCATCCATATTTCCAACCTTTCGATTGTAATACACTTTCATATGATGAAATCTAAATGTAAAATATCCTTTCTGTCCATTTTAGTGCTTGTCTCCCTTTCGTTAATCCTTCATCGTTCTCTCTTCAAGGCTTTTTTCACTTCGTCCAAGCACAGAAAAGAGCAGCTTAGAGTCCACACAGGTGGAGACACCCCAGGGGGTACGCAAGATTTGTTTTAAACCCATTTAAAATGAGCATCCATTAAAAACTGTTATTTAATACATATTTAATAAGATATAAGTGCATGTTCATAAACTGATAACTGTATATATTCTATATTAAATCAGACACTGATGGCACAGCGCTGTGTATTACATCTTTATTTCAACCAAAAATGCTTTGCGCTGGTTAAGGGGTACTTGGCTGAAAACATATTTTGCAGACGGTACATCACTGAGAACCACTGTGCTAGAACATCAGCAGTAAAATCATTAACAATACATCAGTTATTTTGGTGCAAGACAGTGTCTAGTTTCAATTATGATAATTTGAGACACATTTTTATAACTGAATGAAACTCTTATTTGTATTATATTATATATATTGTATGTGTACATATGATTGTATTTTCATTTTTACCAGCCTTTCTTTTATTCATTTATTTATCCCTCCTTCTGGCACGTACCTCCACATTTCTCTGATCAATTAGACCTTTAAACACACACAAATTGCCAAAGATTGCCATTCGAAAAAGTAATTCTGTATTTCCTGCAGGTGTTGCTGGCAATGCTCAATAGTGCACCACTAAGAGTGTGAGGGCTTGCATGGCCTCCGCCTGCTGCCTCAGCCTACAGCCACGCTGACCTCCAACACTGCCCAGTCTGTCCATCATCAACAACACCAGCAGAGGAAATATGTATAAATATACACTAGCACATACCCTCTGGGGCTGAACTAGTTACAGTTACTCCCTTCTTCTTCCTCTCAGGGAATTATTCGGGCAAAGGTCAAGACAGGATGCCACAGTTTAAGGCACAGCAATGAGATGCAGATGAATGCGCCGCCTTCGTCGCAGTCCAAACTATTTATTGCGGGTAAGCCATGTTTATGTATGAAGTGAGTTTTTTTTCTTTCTATTCTTGCATGATAGGGAGCAATATCCTGCTGTGTCCTGTTGCTAAGAAACCACACTGGAGTCTTGACACTCCTTCTGTGGTGCATTATGCTGATAGTCCTCTCACCCGTATGCTCACTTTGGCGTCCATGTAGGAACAGTTGGATCAACTGTAACTGAATGACACTTATCACCCGATAAAAGTCAACCTTCGGGGGAAAAAGACAACTTTCCAGCCGGGTGTCCCACCTGTTTGGTGTTCTACTGGTTATTCTATTACTTGTATGTAGGTCAATGACTAAGATATCCTTTAAAAATAATCTCTCTAGACCTTCACCTATATTAATGTGCCACCTCTGGCACTACTCGACTTGCCGGATCGTCTTCCGCGGCAACACTATCTCACTCGTCGAATGAGGCGTCTTGTTCAGCTTTAAGCTACGGCGCTCTATGTGACCCTCTAGCGTCAGTTTGGGCACGTGTCAATTATTTAGTTTGTTACATAAATACGTTGTCTTTTTTAAAGAAACCTCTGTGTTCACAGGAAACACAAATACGTGGTTTAGGTGTTGGAATAAATTGTGATTGTACAATCAACATTTTTTTGTACTTACCGTTTGAAGTAATATAATAACAAAACATAGTCCCGTTGATTTGACGTGAGTTAAAATAAGTCAACCTTGATATTTGATTTCACACTGCACACGATTATCGGTCTCCTGGGTGATGATCCTAAATATTAATATCACCTCACCTGAATCATAGTTATCCCAGCGGCTGCCGAGCTGTACATGCGGTGCCATGAGGCATACATCTATTCAGTGGATATGTCTGTCACGAGTACTTACAATGACACATAACATCGTTTTGTAATACACTACAATAAAAATCACTTTTTTCTTTATTCCTCAAATTTATTTATGGAATAGCCAAGTTAAAAGGAATAATAATGGTTATGAATTAAAAGTGTATATAGTTTAGGATGACTGAAACATTTTATGCATGCAGGATTTTTGAATTAATTTCCCATCTCCTGTTGGCGTTAAGGTTTACTGTTTGGAGTGGCTCTGCTGAACCACCAGAGGGCCCCTTTGTACAACGGGTCAGCAGCGCCTCTGTACTTTATAAAGTTCATAGTGGTTGTACGGATAACAGAGGTTCTCCCAAAAGAAGGAGACCAGTAAAGATCTTGTTTGCTTGGGGCAGTCATGCAAATGTCCCCCTAATAAATGTCCCCCTAAATGTGGCAAATATGTTTTACTGCTGCTTTCTCCACCGCGTCAGACGGCAGCTTTCATAGTGTCCATGTCCTGTACTTTGAGGAGATTGTCGGCTGTAACACATTTCTTTGGACTTTTTACTAAACTGTTCACCTTCTTGTTGATTATTTTCTACTCTGTGTCCCAGCAATAGAGACTCATGTTGCACTTTTCTTAAATCGCAAAACATTTATCTCTAATAATATTATCTGTTTCTAAAAGGTAATTGGCATAAGCCTGGAGAATATTGATTACATTACTTGTTCCAGGCAATACACAATCGCAAGCTTTCATATCCAGACATAACTTGTCCCAACATGAATTACCGTGACGCTGTTTTTCCTGTTATTGTTAAAAAAATAAATTTTAAAAAAGCAGGGCGTTCAGTGGCCTTCGCCCAACTTTGCCTATCAAAGAAGCCCATTGCAAGGGACATCTCAGATGTGAGATAAGTAACTCATAACCTGGAACACAGGACTGAGAAACCAATCACGCAAGACAGATGTCTTCCTTTAGTTTCTAAATATGTTTCCACCTTTACAATAAACTATGTTGCATTTCATCAAAAAAACACAGGCCTGTAGCGCAAATGCCTGTAAAGTGAATACAAATGTATTCAAAGGACCAATCCACAATCCTGGGACTGCTCTTCTTTTCTGTGAATGATACGAACGTACCAAAAAAAAAGATTCTTGTGCGAGTTGTAGTGACATTTGATAGTCGAACTGAAGAAGCACAAAATAGCCGCAGGATGAACTTCAATGGACTGGTCCCGCTGGACGTTTGCCTCAGGGCCACGTACAGCAGCTTTAGCCATTGATGCTCCACGGCAAAGATCAAGGCAACTCGCTCTCTATCAAACAGCGATCATGTCTACAGCAGTTTACAGGTAAAGGGCGTTGACGCGATTAACCAGCGTATAGCAGCGCGTCGATGCATGATCCATTGCTATCATATTTTACTGGATGGGCTGGACCGCTTGCTTCTTAGTAGTAGAGTAGAGTGAGACGGATTAGAAATGCAAGGGCCGCCTTGTTATCTGTGTTGGAGTTCCTAGTAACAGAAGTCCAAGCGTGACTTGTTTTCACTACTTAATGAGAGTAACACTGGACTGTGCGGAACATGTTGTGGTTATATACGTCATTCACTTGATGAGCGGAGAAAAGATGAAAATGAGTAAACATGAAGAACACACTTTACCACAACACTCTCTCTCTTTTGCATACTTGAATACTAATTTCGTTACTTTTGTCAAAAAAAAATCTACATCCCATCCTTGGGACACTTTCTGAAGGACACACACACACACACACACACACACACACACACACACACACACACACACACACACACACACACACACACACACACACAGTAGTTTGTAAAGCATATGTATGTTTGGAGGAGCATTTGGAGGGGTTCAGCCCTGAACTGGGAATCAGTCATTCTAAGTATTTCTGAGCATGCCTACCCAGAGTGCAAATGTATAACGGAAGTTGAAACATTAAAGTCTAGTTTCGTCAGCATGTGTCAGAGCTCCGCCCCTTTCTTCCCAGGAACAACAACTGCAGGTCTGCAGGGAGAAAAGCCCTGACGCTGCTAGAAAAGGGGGAAATCTGTTGCATTACATGGTGTTTCCATTATTGTTGTCCACCCTCGTTTTAAAGCGATCCCCTCCGTCGACACATGGCAGTCAGAATTTATCGAGCGGCAACCAATCGGAGCGCCTCTATTAGGGCGAGCCTCCGCCGCGCGCGGCCAATCGGACGCGCGGAACAGGACCCGTGCCTCCGAGCTGTGCAGCAATGCCGTCACGTGACGCTGGGAAAGAAGAGGAATGCCAACATGGACCCGTGGCAAGGACGGGATGTGAGCGTGCTACGACAATAACACGACGGAGGAAAAAAAAACAAAAAGAGGAAAGAAAGCAGGAAATATAGATATATGTATTCATAAAGAGCCCGTCGACGGAGCTGCTTTCTCTCCGACCGAGCCTCTCCCGAACTACACACGGTAGGTCGAGCCAAATGTTCGGGCTGCTGCTGCTGCTCGGGCACGGAGGAGTATAAATAGAACATTTCCTTTTTGTGTGTGTGTGTGTGCGTGTGTGTGTGTGTGTGAGACCCAGCCGAACTTGAGACTCGTGTCTTCCTATGCGGGCGCAGATGCGTTCAAGGCGGATCACTTCGTGTCGTCGTTTATTTTTTCTCTCCACTTCCGAGCCCGATCAGCTCCGAGGGCTCGTGTTCCTCGGCGCCGCTCGAGCTCCGTGGGGCGCGTCCGTGTGGGCCGTGTTTACCCTGCGCGCGGCCAGGCGCACGAGGCCCTGCTGCTCCATGTGCCCGACGCTCTGACAGCAGCAACAAACCTCCTTTTGCACATTAGCAAGCGAGGACTTCCTCAGGGTGTCAGACCTGTGTGGACAAGTTTTTTTACAATTTTTTTTATTTGAGGTCACGCTGCCCCAGGGGTCAACCAACTTTAAATACGCTTAGACATTTAAATATACTTTAATTATAATTTAATTCCAATAACTTTTTAATCTTATTTTTGTCTTACCACTGCCTCACTTTGTAGCTACATGTGTATATTTAGTTTGATAACCACTGGCACTAAATGGTACCAGAGCACTGTGGTCGTCCCGTAAACACAAGGTAGCCGGTTTGATCCCCATCTCCTCATAGTTGCATGTCGATGTGTTGAGCAATACACTGAACCCCTAGTTGCTCCCTGGCGCCTCACAGGGCAGCACACTGCTCCTCAATAATTAAGTTTGATAACCACTGGCACTAAATAGTACCAGAGCAGTGGGAGAAGATTGGGCAACTGGCCCAGGACCCCAGCCTCTCAGGGCCACACAAGCCCTGGTCCTCTATATGTCAATTGGTTTTGGATTAATCGCAAACTTGTTAAAGATATATGCACCAGTAAAGTACACTACTGACTCTAGGCTTTGATGAACATATATATATATTCAAATATACAACCAATACAACCAATGTCAAAATATAGTTTTAGAACCGAAAATGTTTTAGTTTATATTCTGCCAACATTTTTATTTTCAAAGGAAGTTGTATTTGATCAAATTACCACAAAACTAAATGCAAATAGTTAAAGGTTTTTGTTTCATTGTGACATGACGACACATTGTACATGACTATTTTGTATGCGATTGCCAACATTTGCTATATTACAATGTATTATTATTGTGTTGTGTCTGTATTGTTACATTTTTTTATTGTTACATTATCAGTATTGTGATTTCAACCACATCCCCCAGCCACTTCATGGTTAAAAAAAAAAGTTAATTTTGTGTCAAAGTGGAAAATTGTCTTTGGCCCGTCAAGTAAGTAAAACAGAATTAGGACAAAAAAACTATTCAAATTGGGTTCATTTTAAAATTTAGTGAACCATTGGTGGAGTAAGTTACTTCTTAAATACGTTCTTTACTGCCAGAGGTACCCTTAAAGTTTAAAGTCCAGTCATTGAGGTAAATGGCTGCACTCTCACTTTCTGCTGGGTAATTAAATCCAATCTCAATGTGGCCCTTGCAGGTTTTGTGTGTGATCCCGCCTCTGGATAGTGTTTCCTCAACACCCTCACCTCTGCATTCGGCCCAGATCAATGGTGTCTTTCGGCAGCAGACCGCTGAGCTTGGAGAATGACCTGTTCAGGGACAGCAGCAGCCTGTTCTCCCTCGGCCTGGGAGACGGGGCCAGCAGCGAGGGGGGCAGCTCGGCCTCCTGCGACAGCCCCGAGGCCGTGGAGCTGAGGGCTTTGCACGGCTTCAGCCCTGGAGAGGACGAAGACGAGGAGGAGGAGGACGAAGACGACGAGGAGGGGCCGAGACTGCATATTTTTCTAGGGGCGGAGGAAGAAGAAGAGGAGCCAGCGAGCCAGGAGCCTAAGCTACCGGACTTCCCTTTCCAGCCCTCCTCTCCGTTCTCCCCAACCCTGGAGGACATCGATGAGTTCTTGAGGGAAAAGATGGAACTGGTCAAAGAGGAGCTACTGGCTCCGAAAGAGGAGTCCTGCCCTCTGCCGTGCAGCGGCTCCCCGTCCTCCGCTGCGCCCCCGGCTGCTTCCTCAGACACTTGTAGTGACCCCGGGACTTGTGCCTCTCCCTGCGCTTCAAACACCCCACAGAACGAGCAAAAGAGCCCAGACAGCCTTTCCCCCTCTGCCCGAGCTCACTCCTCCACCGTAACCCCGCCAATGCTCTTGGGTGGTCCGCTGGTCCTCCAGCTCCAGACCCTGCCTGTGGCCCAGCCGCCGACCCCGGCGGGCTCCCCACCCGGGGCCCAGAGTGGCATTTGGCTCACTCATCTGGTCATGGGGCTCCAGGGCGCAACCAGACAAAATCTCACCTTGCTGGCCCCGCATGGGCCCTCCGCTACCTTGTTGTCCCTACACAGCGGAGATGGCAAGTTGGCTGACCAGAAGTACGTGAAGATCGCCCCGCTGCCCATCACTATGAGGACTCTAGAGACCACGGGCGTGACTGGGATCGGGGGCCATGGCAACGGCCTGTTGAAGGCCGTGGGCCCCCGAGTGACCAGACTGCTGCACACGGAGAGGGTCCACAAGTGCTCCCACCCCGGCTGCGGGAAGATGTACACCAAAAGCAGCCACCTGAAAGCTCACTACCGCCGGCATACGGGAGAGAAACCTTACACGTGTAGCTGGCCCGAGTGCGGCTGGAGGTATGTGCACCGTACCAGGTTTAACAGTAAATACCAAGTTTTAGATTTAAGGAGTACACCATCTTTTGAGTTTCCCCCACTGGTTGATGCAAGAGGCTGCATGGGAGAAGCGGGTTTTTCAGGTACTAGTGAGATCGTGAAATTCGTTTCAGAAAGTCCAGTCGGAGTAGAGCTGTGAATATGAAGGGTTATCAGATACCGAAACTTGGTATTTTCCCCCCAATGCTAACAACGTTGGGCTGAACCCTTCCATTCCCAGTAAGTAGTCAAAACATAGAAGCCAAATGTTTCCCATCGTTGGCTCTTGTGCCCCATGCTAACACTATATGTCCGTATACATCATCCAAAGTTATGGCCTAAAAAAATAGGGCAGCAACAGATTTTTGATGAATGTCACTATTAGTAATAAGAACAACATTGCAAACTTAACTTTTTGAAGTGTACTGAATTTATATTCATTCCATTCATGGAACAGAAGATTAAAAAACCAGCGTTGGTGAAACCGGTAGGGCCATCACTAGTGGGGTAAAAGTTAGGATTCTAATAGTGGGAAAAAAATAAATGCCCCAACTACTTTTCCTTAGCCTTCACGGAAAATGCCAGTAGAAATATGTGAGGGAGAGTACATAAGGATTTAGGAGATTCCGACTGCATTACGGGTGTGTTTTTTTCTTTTCAAGAGGGACAGCTTAACTTTATTCGTTGTGGGGGGGGTGATATTGACGCCCCCGAATGGTGCGTCGCTTTAAACGTTCCTGCAGCAAGGAAGGGAACCCTATTCTAACGAAGATACACCGAGACCATCTGAAGTAAAAAAGACTATTCTACCTCAGTGTAGGCATCCTCAAAAAGTCTCCTATGTGTGTATCATTGAACCGGGGTTCAAAGCAGTATTCATTTGTAGGTCTAGAACCCCTAGCTATACCCTTGGAAACCAGATTAGCTCCCGCAGGTGTCAATATTCTTCTCATCGTTGATAGCCAAACTAGCTAGTGGGCTAGTGTGGCTATCTCTTCTTGTTCTTCTTGTCCTCACCCCACACTCCCCTGCTCTTGTGTCGCCAGGTTCTCCCGATCCGACGAGCTGTCCCGCCACCGGCGCTCCCACTCCGGCATCAAGCCCTACGCATGCTCTCTGTGCGAGAAGAAGTTTGCCCGCAGCGACCACCTATCCAAACACACGAAGGTCCACCGCAGCTCCAGGCCCAGCAGGATTATCAGAGCCACGGTTTGAGACTCCTGCAGCTGGCTCTTGACCACGCCATGTCCTACACGCTCCACCTGGGCCTGGCTTTGACCAAATGGGGGATGGGGGTCCGAGTCTCCCTCAGGACTTTTGGTGCTTTCACTAGAAGGACTTTCAGACGAATCTTGAGAGTTGGCGGCTTCTTCCACACACATCTCCCCCCGCCGTTTATCTTTCGCTGTTCCTTCCGAGCAGCGCGTCGCATACTGAGCAGCCACCTCAGGAAAAATCAGCTGAAAGGGGATTTCCTGGCCTTTGCGTGCGCACACACAGACACTCTTACCGTCTTACTGAGGCCCCTCTTGCAACCACTACTTGCACTACTGTTACCACGCTACCAGGTGCTGTTGGAAGTATGGTGGCATCCAGCAATAGGAGCGTCTCTAATTCTGTAAACCCGCCCTCCTTTCTACTTTTGTGATTGCCCTTCTTCCTCAAAGCCAAACTTCAGGGTCGACACGGAGCGAGCTTCCCAGTGTTTTTTTTGTATGTTATGAAATCACATGTATTTAATGTGTTCTAATCGTATGGGCGCCTTCCTTCACGTGGCAGAGCGTGACAGCCAATCGCTGTGAGTATGAAATTGTCATCAAAGCGGCGGAATCTCCTCTAAATACACATATTTCTGAGTTAACCGTTCACTCCGAACGAAAGGTGTGACTCGATGTTTCAGAGCAAATGCAGAGGCGTTGTTTTCTGTCGGAATGAAAATTGTGGTTCTGCTCACAATTTGGCCAAGCTGGGCAGGGGGGGGGGAACGTTCAACGTTCAACGTTATTATGCACCCGACCCGACCCAGGCCTTCGTTGCATTCGTCCAATCGGAATCCACCACGGTTTCTGACCCCTATGCCTTTTTTCACAGCCCCAGTACGCACTAATCTCTATTGATGCCTTTGTCCGTATCACAAAACCAACCTTACTTGATCCTGCTGTTTATCATATGACTGCTCTTATTTAACTGTGATTCCTAAACCGGGTGGGGGCCGCCAAACCAGAAAACCCGGTTCTGGCACCTTTTCGAGAGCTTGAAAACGACACCCACAGTGCGCAGCAGATTTATAAGCTCTTTTGTTGTCTGAATCATTGTGCAGCCGACTTCCATGGCCTAGAAAAGTACCCGGCCTATATGTTATACTTTGTCTCGACGGTGCAGATGTGATGTGAAAACACAATGCTCTTTCTCACTTACAGTAGCAGTTACTGTAAAATGTTGGCTATAGCAGCAAGAAAAGCTAATCGTTTTAAACAGCTGGGAAGGCAGCTAACATCTACTCAATCATCTGTAATAGCATAGTCATTATACTGTGTACTGGACATAAAGGACAAAGATACCATGTACAGCTTGTCGCTTTTATATAGATGTTTCTTCTTCGTTTTTTATCAGTGAGGACTTTTCAATCAGTGCATTAAGCTATTGAGTCGTGTTTCTGGAGGTATTCTTTTTTGTTTTGGTCCGATGTGAGTTTTGATTGTAGCGTGATCAATCTGTGGAATGTCAGACTGATTACGGTCTGGGATTTGAAATCCCACTCTACCCATTTAAACCATTAAGCTGAGTCTGCTGGTCTCAAGTGCACTTGCGTTAGTGGAAGGTGAGAAACAAGTAGTTGTGCTCTTATTGCTGTTCCATAAAATGTTTTGGAACTAGAAAATGCCAAAAAAAAAAAAACGTTCGAGGGAAAGTTGGTCAGTCGCTTGTTGATCTCAACAGATTGGTGATTGTTGACCTAGTGCTTCACACGTAAATGGAAGTGCGACGCCAGTAGACACATAACCATTTCGGCCACTGGCAACCTTAACTTAGCTCGAGCAACATCGGTTCTGTTTTTTGCATTGAACCCAAAAGTAGAGCACTTCTGCATGTAGCATACGGCAATCAGCCTCATATCTTTGTCTCTTCGTAATATGGATACGTTAGGTATTACTCTTTTTTTTGTAATGAAACAACAATAACCATGCTTAGCGATGTAGAAACCTGTTCAAAGCCGACAGACGGGCAGAAATGTTGATCTGTCTGAACCGGTAACTGTCTTTGTGTCTGAGCCTCCCCAGGCTGCTTCTACTGACCTACATCCAGAACTGTATTCCCTAATCATCATCCAATTCACTCTCTCTCTCTCTCTCTCTCTCTCTTCTGCTTCTCTCTCAGTTCTGCCTGTGTATGACACAGGCTGTTTTATGTTTGTTTTGTTTTTGGAATACCAGATATGCTATTTTCCTATTTGCAAAAATAAACAAAGCAAGAAAATGCTTCGCTTTGTTGTCATTGGTGGGATTCTCGCCGAAGAGAATGGTTACTCTGATTACGAGGGCAGAATGTGAGTTGGGTTCATTTTCCGGGTTTATACGCAAATGTGAGAAAGTGGAAAAGGTGTTTATATATTTAACACTCGCTGACATTTTACATAGTGCTATAATGACTTCATTGTGGGGAATGACATTTTAGACTTCTACCAGTAAAAGTACGGTCAACACGAGTTAGACTTCACCCAAGTGGCAGTAAGTAATGAAGCGCAAGTATTGAAAGTTGCACACGTCATCATCTGCACAATAACAATGGATGAAATGGCTCGGTGTATGTGAGGTTGCACGAAGCAAAAGGACCCAACCTCAAAGTCCCCCACGAGGCCTTAAGGGATGCAGCTGGTAAATGGTTGAGCGAGAGGTTTCAGGGGCTCAAAATGGTATGAATGCTGTGCTCCAAAAGAAAAAAAGTCAGATCATTTCCCCAAGAGCTGGTGGGGACCAAAATGGAGCTAAAAAGAGTGAAAATTGGACTTCAATTCACCAATGTTTATTTTTCAGAATGTTTAAGGGGCTTTGGAGCTTGAAAGAAATACCCGTAAACAATCAGGGTAGCACTTTATAATAACTACACACTATTTTGCATTAGTGAGTAAACACTTAATTCATCATTTATAAAGTATGAAAACCCAATCATGAAATGCATAATAGTCAAGCTTATTAATCAAGAATACAAAATGTATAACTGTGTTTATGAATTGCATACTAATGAGTGTTCATGTTGAAACAATGCTTTATAAATGGTGAATTAAGTGTTTACTCGTGCTTTACAACTGCTAAATAGTGTGTAGTTATTATAAAGTGCTACCACAATCAGTTAAACTCTTTCACATTACACAAATTCATTCATAAAAAATACTGAGTAGCGCAGGTCTAATATTTTAAAACTCTACAATAGATGAATTGGTATACAGTTAAATGCATCAGATATAATCCTGCCGTGTTAACACTGGCTTTCTTTTATTTTACTGTATATGGTAATATATTGTACTATATTACAGGCGAGACTTAAAGTAGTTTAAATGTGTTTTAAATGAACCAGAAACGTTGACTTTCATAGTGCGTGCCTCCTAACCTCATCCTCCGTACTCCAGCATTAAAAAAAAAAAGAAAGAAAAGTATTGTTTTGTTCTTGTGTAGCAAAGAGGGACTACAACTTGCATTCATTATTTTTTTTTGCAAAACTGTTGTAGAACTGGTTCGCTTTGCCGCCATGGCCGACAAAGTCCCCTGCCCGCCCTACTAACTCATCCATTGTTGGAATGACGCCAATCTGAATTACCTGCAGCGCTTAACGACAGCAGGAATTACAGCACACAGTGGGCGTCAGGATAACCACATCAAGGCCACTCAAGTGAGTCCCTGAATCACACACATACACACACACACGTACAAAAGAAAAAATGAAATGCTGCAGGCAGCTTTCAATCCTGTAACCACTTTCCAATACTGATCTGACTGCTGCAGTGCGGTGCAGTATCTCTCTGCTCGATACAGATGGCGAAGGGGAAGTTGGAGCTCAATCTGCACGCATATCAGGCTGGAATTTCTGGCTCTGGGTGCTTCCCAGTTGTGTTTAGCACCCGGAGGAAACTGGGGCCGGCTTCAAAGCAAAGAAATCTGCGTTTGCCTCCTTTCCTGCTACGCTCTCTCACACTGCCGCTAATCCGGGGCTTGAAGCGGTGTCAGAGAAGGCCTCTCGTCCGATTCATCCCGTGCTGTTTTGATTCTTATACTGTCATCGAGGCCGGCGTCTGAAGAGAAAGTGGGCCGGGTCAGGAGGGCAGAGGGAGAAGAAAAGGGGGTGGGTGGGGGGTTTCCTGTTAGAAATGAAACGTGGCCACAGGCTTGTAGTGTAATAACAGGAGCTGAGAACAGTTGTGACCAGAGGTTACTGCAGAACTGTACTGTCTTTACGAGAAGAACATTACTGCCTTTACAAATCGGTCCTTTGATCCTGGCAAGGACGTGTCCCTCCAACAGAACAGAGAGGGGCATTGTTATTTTATTCTAATGGGTTAGTTTAGAGCCCATCCTTCCCCAATTTGTTTGTAGTTATTTATGAAATGGTTTCTCCCTCCCTCTCTTCTTTTCTCTGGCCTAGTTGGAATCTAAACTGAATTAATTTAGGAATCCGAAAAGCAGCCAAAGAAAAGCTTAAAGCTGGATCCAATTTAAAAGAAACTGCTTGTAGTAATAAACCAACAGAGAATTACAGCCTAACTGCAGTTCCCCTTCAGCAGACGGACACAGTTAGCAGCTAACTGGTGAACATAGAGGAGCATTTAGCAGCCAAAGAGCTCAAACAGAGCTAAACACATTCATGTTGTTCTGCATCTTCAGAATGTGTGAATGGTAGCCAAACAAAAATACATTCATGTTGCTTTAAAGGGGACGTAGCATGATCATTTTGGGGTTCATGCTGTTTGGGTTTCTACTAGAACACATTGTTTTTCTCATATTGTCGGAATAAACCTGCATTCGGTCTGAAACGCTCTGTTTCGGCTCCTGTCTCTTGAAGACCCCCTCCCGAAAAAAAAAAACAGTCTGCTGTGAATGGCTTGCGTGAAAAATATGCTCCACCTTTGCAAAGGTAGGCCCGATCCCAAAGCCCCCCCTAAAGCCTTAAACCCTGAACCCGCAGGGACTTAACTGAGGTCGCCTTGTAAATGGTTGAGTGTGAGAGGCTGCAAATGCTTTAAACAGTGTAAACACGAATGGCACAGCACTTTGCTGCAACATATAACATTACCATGACAACATCACTTTATGTGTACATAAATCTGCTTTAAATGCTTCTCAGTTGTACCGTTGTTTCCTACTGATCCTGGTCTTATTATTCTATATATACATATATATATATATATATATATATATTGCAAGTCACCAAACATACTGAACTTCTATGGATTCTGTCTTTCATTTAATCTCTGGTATCAACAACATCACTTTATGTGTACATAAAGTGATGTTGTAAGTGATTGTAAGTATATATTTTATACTTTTTAATCACTAATTTGAACGTCTCACAGGTCATTGTCAAATAATTTACACGTTATTGTCAGAAAGACAAAATTAAATGTTGGATGAATAAATCTGTGAGATATGATCTCTGCTTGCATTCCTCTGATTCCATGTGTTTTTATGTTCCATCTTTGATCCTTAATGTTTCAGTGTAAATGTAATCTACCAGGCTGAACACCCATGCAGACGTCCTCTTTGTTGATCTTTATTTGGGTCTCCGTCTTCCACTGGTAACCTCTGTGTTTAACGTCACATTGCTATGAATTGTGGGCAATTCCCTGAAGCAAAGTCTGCACCATGCAGAAATGTGGACTTACAGGAAGTGTTCATAAACGGCTCAAAATGTCTCAAAACGTTGTGACAATGGGACAGCCCTTGGTTTGTGGGTTGGTCACTGAAAAAGTGAGTTTTTTTTAATGATATGTCTTTTTACTTTTTTACAGTTACTTTCCCTCCAAATCAAAAAGTGATTATAAAGGGTTGGGCTGGACACAAAGACCTAAAAGCAGAAGATAGAGCTTTCCCTCGGCTGGGATGACTCACTTAACCAGCAAGTAAATCCAGTTTTCATCGTGTTCAGGGCTAATGTTTTTTGGCTGAATCCTAATAGGAATGCTACTATGCTCTGATTGGTACAGCCAAAGATGTTCGCAGCTTTTCCTGCTGCTGCAGCAGCTAAATCTGCTTTAAATGCTTCTCAGTTGTACCGTTGTTTCCTACTGATCCTGGTCTTATTATTCTATATATACATATATATATATATATATATATATATTGCAAGTCACCAAACATACTGAACTTCTATGGATTCTGTCTTTCATTTAATCTCTGGTATCAAAACATGGTTGAGATGAGTTTAGCAATGTGTTTACTGAGTGCACTCCAGATGAGTTTACGCACAATCAGACTGTGGCTTGTTTCATCGTCGTGCGACACTGCTGTGATATGCTGCCACTTAGTGGTTTATCTGAACACAAACTTTCTATCATAGTGAATAATAATAATATTATTATTTTATTTTGCTAATGACATAGATTGCCTAAATCACTACAATGACATCCATCATGCTATATGTTTCCCAAGTGGGAAGAAAAAAAGGGGGAAAACCAACTGATCATTGGTCTGAACCATAATTTGTATCAGATCAGGCAATTTTCTTTTATATAGCACGTTTTGTTTCACAGTAAACTCAAAGTGTTTTGCATTAAGTGCCATGAGTACCTTTAACAAATACATGTATATAATAAATGTATTACTTAAAAAATCCGGTCACTCGAAGAACAACATCCGCCATACAAATGGTGATATCTTATATATGCAAGCAGGTTCAGCATTTTTTTAAAAGTTAGATTCAGTATCATACGAGATCATCACAATAACGATCATTGCAGTTTGCATGAGAGAGTCGGTTTGTCCTCCGTACAAATGTAGAATATCACACTGGTACATTTGCTTTATAACGTATCGCACAAACTGACACCTTTTTTAATGTTCTCTACCGACTCCTAAAACTATCAATTACTGCAACATCCAGTCATGCGGGTAAATTGCGCATACGTCATTTCTCGAACCTTCTTCGGTGAAAGCCCTTTCAAAGGTGTTTGCACCCTTATCTTGGTGTGAACCGCTCATTCATTGTTGGATGCATTTTGCTGTTTGATTGAAATCTGTTGCTTGTTTCTTTTGTGTGCTTTTGCATTGTGTTGTTTTTGAGCCTGCTGTTTGTTCTTTCATGTGAAGCCTTTTATGCAGCTGTCTTGGCCAGGCCTGCCTCCAAAAATAGATTCTGAATCAGAATGGGAAACATTTACTGGTGAAATACAGATAAAAAAAAGAAACCACAGACACACAGAAACTAATAATATGAGAAAGGTTTCTAGTTCGCATTTGAATGTGATCACAGACAGGCATTTTGTTTCAGAGAGCGTCACACCAAAGAAAAAGGAATGTGCCTTATGTGTGTGATAGCCCTGTGAAGCTTTTGGCCCAATGCAAGCTGCGATAAACTGATCAAAATCACAGAGAGAGAGTGAGGAAGGAAGAAATACATTATGAGAATATGCTGCTCAGGCAATAAACTGCTTCCCCCACACTCACCTCATTGCTCTCATTCTTCGCATGATAATTATAAACAGGTGCCAACAAGATGTTCCCACAATGGATCTGCTTCTAAAGCGCTAAATAGCACGAAAATGAGTTGCTCCCTACTTCATTGACCAGATCAAATTATTTGACAGTGCATTTATTCATCTTGTAGAAATATTAAGGAATTCAATATTCGTTCTAATCTTTTGCGGAATGCTTTTACATTAATGAGGCGCTCTAAAATTGTAGTTTTCATTTCTTATCAAATTATTAAAAAAAAGATTGTTGGCAACAAATATTGTAGCAACAAGCTGTAAACCATAAGCCTGCTCTGGATAAATAAACAGTAGGCTTATTTGATCTGTAGAAAATGTGTAACTGTGTAGTATGACAACAACACAATAAACATAGTATTTCAAAGTAACAGCAATATAATACACATAGTATTTCAAAATAACAACAACAAAAACATTAACATACCAGACAAAACAGAGAAACAAGACCGGAAGTGATCTCAACCTGAGTTTGATGACACATTTCTAACACTCAGAAACGTCGGAATTTTGACAGATATACACAAACAAGCAAACAGGTTGTCATTTTCACTCACAGGGGTTGCAGAGAGAACTTGCGAGCCGCAGTGCACGGTCACGTGGACCTATAAGGAATAACATGTAATGTCACGTGAGAATGTCAACTTAAATGTTCTATTTTGTCACAGTTTTTCAGTTTGTTTTAAAGATATTGTGATAATAACAATAATAATCATAAATGCATTAATTGTGCGCAATTTTGCATTGCAAGTCAAATAAAAAAAAGCTGCATAATTCCACACTGAAAAAAACAACTTGTCGGCTCCCAACACGCAAAATAGCGAGTTTGCTTCCGAGCAAACGCGCTCAGAGACACTTGGAGGCGCGACAGATGTCGATAGTGTGGTGTACGAGGCACACTGAACGCAACATTATTTCCTGTTTAAAGGATATAGCGACAGCACAAGCCAAAGGCACTTTAATGTATTTTATGTTGAGGCATTTCCTTGACACTCAGCTTGAAACTTGTTTCCTGAGCTCTGGCACAATAGCAACCTTACCGGCAATGTTTTGGGAATATTTCGACGCGGCTCCACGCCTCGGGAATTCAGCGGGCGGCACGAGCGAGGTAATGTTAGCAGGCGAAGCTAATGGGAAGCTAGCGAGCAGCTAACTTATACTTGCAGCTAACTAACTAACTAACTAACTAACTAGTTAACTGTTAACTAGGTTAGCTGACTGACGGGAATGCTTTGATTTGTTGGTCTTCTCGACTGTTTGCACCCCGCGTGCAGAGCACCACTGCGGCGTTATGAGAAAACCACGCGACTTTACACTGTCGGGAGACAACCGGGAGTCTGTGTTGACGGTAACGAAACTAACGTTACCATCAACAAGTGGTATTCTTTCTTCTTTTTTTTGGTGTTTGTTGATTTTGCACCGTGGTGGCGCCGGGCTATCTGACAGGAGGAACCAGTGGCTCCGGGTCCCAGCGTCATTAGCGCCTCGGCAACGCGTGTTATGTGACTGCTGCGACCGAGCCGCCGTTATCTCCGTGGGGAACATTTGCTGTCAATGTCAGGCGTTACGTAACGATCATTAGTAATCTTCTTCCCTGGCAGCAGTTTGGACGCTGCCCTATTTTTGTCCCGATATCCGCGGTTTTAACATGACAGTTTGGGACAGAGTGCGTGTGTGTGTGTGTGTGTGTGCGTGCGTGCGTGTGTGTGTGTGTGTGTGTGTGTGTGTGCGTGTGTGTGTGTTTCTCCAACCCAGCAGGTTTGGATGAGTCAGGGCAGATTTACACTCGGCCCCATAAGAAGCTTACAGACACACACACACACACACACACACACACACACACACACACACACACACACACACACACACACACACTTGTTGACAGATATTGACAAGTAGAGCAGAGTCACATTCGGCCTGAAATGGCAAGAATGCCGAATGAAAAATCCAGCAGCACATCTCAGTCAGTATTGGTTACGTCACAGGGCAGCATGTGTCAACAAAGAGACAATAACTTATTGTGTGGCTCTTCTTGACAACAGGAGGACCCCCCAGGAGTTAGGATGTGTTTTGCAAGATGTATTGTGCACAAAACATGCAAGGGGAGATTAAAAAAAAGAAGACTGAAGCACCATAAATAAATCATTCCTTCGCTTGCCCTCCATGACATTTGTGAGAGTCACTGCACGAAATCTTGCGTGTGCAACTCCCGTTTCCGTGCTTGCGTTGCATGTGAACGGATTGTTGAGAATGGGCTCTAAACCAGATTACAGAAGTGACGTTAATTTATTTTTTCACCACGACAAGTGGAGATGCTGTTTAAATATGGACAATAACTGTGTCAACACAAGACGCAATAGAGCGTTTTCCGTGAGGGAGGCAGCCCTTCATAGATTACTTCTGCTGATGTTGGAAGGCTCGGGCTATAACACATAATATTCAAGCCGCAGTATGACACACACAGTGCAACTCTGTGGTACAAGTACCAGTGCGCCTCCACGGGGTTATGGCCGCTGAGGAGCGCATCGTGTTCTTACCTTTTGTGGAGGAAAGTTGCCTAAATAAGGTGTATTGTTCTTGATAATAATTGTACACACTGGTGGTGGAGGTGCATTCAGTGCGTGTCTTAAATCGTGAACATGCGGTTATCTTCATCATTCAAACCCATCGTTCTCATTACATCAGGTCTGTGTTGCCTTTTGTGGATCAGCTCGGAAGTCTGCATTGTTTTGCTTCTTGGACGCTGAACCATCGTTAATGTTATCTGCGGGAAAAAAAGGGACCACTGGGGAGGCAATGACTCTATGTCCATTGCCTCCCCATCCTCCAGATCTGAACACCACCGAACCGTCACGGGATGTAGGTTTCCTCCTCTGTCATTTCCAGCAACTGCATGCTGTCAGGATGCGGAGGGGCAGCAGGACGAGCAGCGCTGAAGATGCTCCCAAGACAAAAGGCCGGCCCCGCTCTCCACGAGACACTTAATAGTTATGTACTGCTTGATGTTTCTAAAAATATCCACCCATACCAATGGCTTACATGAATACGACCCCGTCCCCCACGTTTGGGTTCACTCTCTTTGTCGCTCACAGCGTGAGCACAACACAACCGTTCTCCGTTCTTTTATCTGCTGGGAAGCCTTTCCTCTGGGGAAAAGAGGAGCCTGTCACCGTTCCTCTGGACAGCATGTAATCATGTGACCCCCCCCCCCCCCTCCCTTTAGAGGTGCAACCCAGCTGAGTTGACATGTTGGAACAATTGCTATATAATGCAGGGGTTTCAGATTGAGGCACTCAAAGTGGGATGCACCGGTTGCCCCATGCCAGCGCTGGCCTTTTCCAGGCGCATTATGGACCGGGGAGTCGACTCTTGAAGCCACAAAACGTCTTGCACACGCCCTAAAAGAATCAAATGGAGTAGCGCATAAGCGAGGGACACGTCAATCGAGCCTGTTCTGTACAAGCCCACGCAGTCCTGGGAGGAGGTCTGATCAGCATAAGTGAAAACACCTGAGTGTGTGCGTCACAGGCGTTTAGAGACTCTGACCTCAGCTTAGGATGTCATGCAAAAAATAAAAATAAATGTAAAGAGTGCAGCAAAGCCACCGGTAAATTTCAAAGAAAATGCTCGATGGGGTTGCACCTTAGCCAAAATGAGGGTAACAATTAAGGCAGTACAGTAAAATATAAGCATGAGTATAGTAAGGCTGCTTTTTATTTGTATCTTATTTTATTTTTCATTGGCTCGTCTGCGACCTACAATTTACGTAACTTTTACAGCAGTCCCAATAAAAACTGGTTAGCTGTCAGAGTAATCTAATCTTTGTTCTTTTCCATTGTCCAAGTAAGGCTGCATGATATACTACGTAGGTTATAGTCACACACACACACTTCTGCTGTTTCTACAGTAAAAGTTACATCGTAAGAATTGTAGACTTTAGCTGGTTAATTTAATGTAGAATGCCTTCTGTAGAACATAGTCATTATAACATTATTTCTGAAATGATTGGGTCATGATAATACAGTATTGAAAAATGGGGGTTTTATTGTCACTATACCCTCATGCGAGGCTAGCAATCCTCGCGCGGCGCTTTGTTAGTAGCTTTCCTTGACACTGTGGTTTGAATTAACTTCTCCATGAATGTCATTCTCGACCTCTCGCTGTGAGGGGCATTTTCATTTCATTTTCATGGCTATGCTGCTCTTTTGAAGTCAGATGTGAGCAAGATGTTTGGCCTCGACCCGGCCTAGTCAATAGCCACATCACAGTGCCGCACTTTATGGGCGTCCTCGACACAAAGAAAGAAAGAGGAAAAAGTGAGCCTTTGTGATTAGGTGTCATTTTATTCTTTCTGATTACATGGATTAACGCGAGTCACGTGACAGTATTTCAGCTCCAGCTTCATCGAACGAACAAGAATAGAATAGAATTGTGCAGGGAGCTTTTCTCTTAATATCCACTCTAGTTCATCAGGGCATTGCATACTTTTTTCATACGAATTTACACTCTGGGCTCCAGAAGGGAACAAAGGTGTTTGACTTTATCCAGGTGTTAATGAAACTGCTATTTTTGTTCAGCAGGGTGTAAGGTAGTACGTCTGCAGCATTTGAACCAGACGGAGCATCTGGGCTTGTAAAACAGCCTCTTGTTCTTTGGCTGTTGAATAAGCATTAACAGCAATTACGCCACATTTCTGCCTGTACGTTTAGGCATCCAACAACCTTTGAGGTTTGAGGAGGTTTTTTCGGCTTTTTAAAGATACAGGCGAGGATGACTACGATCAACTCTTTCCATTGAGGAGCAATGGGATGGGACTTTGTGCTCATAAAGTTGAAATATGCCATTTTTATGCCCTATTGTGCTGTGGGTCCATGAGTCTGATGATTTTTCTGCTCTATAACCTTTTGTGTTTTTTTTAATCTTTTTCAGTGAGAGACATGGACAACTCTGTCACCCTGTGGCAGTTCCTTCTCCAGCTCCTATTGGATTCCAATAATGACCAGCTGATCTGCTGGACCAATGAGGAAGGGGAGTTCAAACTGCTGCAGGCCGAGGAGGTGGCCCGGCTGTGGGGAGCCCGCAAGAACAAGCCCAACATGAACTACGACAAACTCAGCAGGGCTCTCCGATACTACTACGACAAGGTAAACCCCTCAGGCCTTTTCCTCTGTCGGATGCACAGCAGTTGGTTAAGTGATCTAGCCAGCTGTTGTCTGTGCTCCACACATTGTGGTTTTCTTCCATGTCCCAGCCTTGTCATTTCCAACCCTGATTGGACACACAACCTCGCCAATAACCTTGCCTAACAAAAACTTCGACATTAATATAAACTTTCTGTTGTATTTGTTTGACGTTGAAGACCAACGTCAGAGCAATGTCAGAAGACTCTAGTGCAGGGGTGCCCAATACGTCGATCGCGGTCTATCAGTCGATCACGGAGGTAGTGCGGGTAGCTCGCATGCCATTTAAAAAAAATAATTTAAAAAATGTATCAACAAAACCCAGCTCCCAGTGTGCAAATTAATGTCAATCACCACGGACGGTGCGCTCACAATGGTTGGCCGCTTGAATGGAGGTATTGCCAAGTACAGGACGATGTTTTCCCCAACTTCCTTAATTACCACTGCATAATACACCAACAAGCATTATGCGCTACAACGCTAAACATGAAAGAGGTCACGGATGTGGCAACAAAGATCGTCTATTCGAGCGAGAGCTCTTCAAAGACGGCTGTTTTGTGCACATCTGGAGAAGGACTGCGGCCACTCTGACTTCCTGCTGCACACTGATGTGAGATGGCTTATAGAGCTCTGTCCGGAGATAAAGGAGTTTCTGTTGTTAAACATGCAGAATACAACCAACTAAGATGTCAATATGCTCACGTTTCTGCATTACAATTTAAAACGTGTGTAAATTGTGTGTTCCCCTGAAGGAGGGAGCAGCAAGACGTGGGACTGCAATAAGTCATTTTTATATACAAAATATACAAAATAAACTGAATTGAATTGAACTCGCCACGCTCAGTTTTTTTTAGCTGGTGGTGTGAACGCATTAGACTGGCAGAAAAACTCATCCAGTATGTTAACTTGTTCTGACCTCAGCCATTTCTTGATGATCGTGACCATAATGAAACCTTTTCATTCAGTCAAACTGAAATTGTGAGAGAAGATGTGTCGGGTGTGGTGCATGTTTGTTTGCTGAGGGGCGTCTTCACAGATGTTTGTGGTGCTGGTGGTGACTGCTGGATTGTCGTCCGGCCTGGTTACACAGTCAAATTAGAGTGTTTTCCAAATTAGTGGGGGTGCACAGGCAAGAGCAGCAGTGCTTTTACAATCTCAGTTCTACAGTATGGTTCTAATGGCACGACCACAGCATGAAAACACAATACAGTCTTTTTATTATTATTTTATCTATTTCACTCTTAAAAAGCTGAAACGGGCAAAGAGTGAAGAGTTAAATATGGTGTACCCTGATTTAAACCGCTATATCTGAAGGCTTCGAGCCAGAACCCACCACGGCATCGATCGGCCCCTTCAACTGAAGGGCAGAACCATATTCTTTCATGAGTAGCCAAACTACAAATTTACTTCCAAATGTGGATCGCTAACGGGCATCTTTATACTCAGCCAAAGAGAGTTAGAGAGAGAAGACCCTGCAATTTAAAAAAATAAAAGTTGTCGTCTGATTGCACACGTCATAATCCAGCCCGGGCATGGTTGTATGACGGAGCTTGTAATGCATGAGCTAAACAGCAGTTGGAGCACCGACCAACAGCTGTTAGCCGATTGTTAATAAAAGTCCCAATCCCTCAGTTACACTCTTAAAAGATCACAAGCTTAGTCAGGATCATTCAGCACCGAGCATGCGGCTGTTCTGCTGCTTGCCAAATTTATAACGTTTGCTAATGTTAGCTCGGCAGCTACAGAGCGGCTGATATCTTCAGACGCACAACTCACCAGATGTTTGCCTTAATTACTACATATTGCTCAACACTTCATATAATGACGCCTTTTTAAATTTAATGATTAAAATACTGAAACGGTAATAATCAAAGCAATGTCGTCACTGTCACCAAATGTGTGTCTGAATGTCTGGATAAAGACAGCTGTCATCCGGTGTCAAAAAGATTAAAAAATGAAGCTAACAGATGGTTTGTCATTTTTTTTTTTTTTTTACGTTGTCAGTCATAATTCAACCAATTACGCGACGTCTAAGTTGCATAACCGCACGTGTTGTGAAGCAGCACCTGCTGGAGGGTGTCGTTTCCTTTGCTATTCGCGCCGGCAGAGCACAAGTTAACTGCATCTCCGAGTGGTTAAAGTCCACTGCTCGGTGACAAGTGGAATACAGGCAGAGTGCTGTCTGTCTCCCACTCTGCTCGCGGTTTGGCAGCCTGACCTTGTGGGCGTTCTGGGCATGGCTGCGCTGGTATGTTTGGCTGCAGCGCGAGTGGCTGCTGGTTTGGTCCAGACAGAGCTGTTCCACGTACAAGGCCTTTTTTATGTGGTCTCCCGCTTCTATTTTTTTTTACCCTTAGTGACTCTGTGGTAGAGGCGTACTGCGTGAGGGAATGTCTTGTCTGTGCTCTTGCTATGGGTTTTCTGGTTGAATAAAACAAAATGTATTTTTTTTTTTATTTGGTTCCCCGAGAGTATAAACTAACATTTCTGCTTTTTTGTGTCTTAAAGAATATCATAAAGAAGGTGAACGGTCAGAAGTTTGTCTATCGCTTCGTGTCCTATCCTGACATCCTAAAAGGAGAGGCCCCTACCCGAACAGAGGGCGTGGATGTAGGCGCTGAGGGGCCCCCTCCCCTATTAAAGAGGGGCGACAGCACCCCGCAAGAGGGTGAGTCAGGTGACCGCAGTAGCACAGCGGCCCTGGGCTCCAGCATCAAGCCGTCGAACCGCAACGACTACATCCACTCCGGCCTGTACACCTCCTTCACCCTCAACTCGCTGCAAAATGGACGCCAGCTCTTCAAGTCCATCAAAATAGAGAACCCGGGAGAGAAGTTGGCCGACAAGAGAGGCCTCGCCGCCGCCCAGAGCCGGGAGCAGTCGCCTCAGCCGCAGCAGCCGGCTGCTGTGCCGTCCGTCATCAAGTTTGGAAACGCCCCTCCGAAGCCAGCACCAGCACAGTCTGCTCAGGTTGTCGTGGAGACGGCCATGATTTCCAACTATTTGGATCACATGCGAGCTCCACCCCCGAGGGCCGGGGACATCCGCTCCCACTCCATGCCGCCCCAGTCCATCTACTCGTTTGAACACACCCGCCCAGTGGAGCCGGCGTTCAGCCTGCCGGACCTGATCTCCATCAGCTCGTCTCCGAGCCTCGTGCCTGACTCGTCCCAGGAGCTGGTGATTGACAGCGACATGGAGTCGGGGTCTTCTCAACACCAGGCGCATGAGAAGGCGAGTATACATGCAAACACATCTCACACAATGCTACTTTAGTAATTGAAGACATAATGGGACAAATTACATTTTTGAAACATTTACAAAAACACATTTCCTTGATCCGCTTCTGGCTGTAACATTTGGGGATCTAAATGAACAAAAATGTTCAGATAACGTTATAATAGTTTGGGTTATTTATAGGGCTGGGTAAAGTAGAAAAAATTTAACTGATTAATCGCATGATTTTTCTGAGATTAATCGCGATTAATCGCATCATGCGCCAAATTCAATAATGAAGTAAAAACTAGTGTATTGTGCGCTTTTATTTTAAAGTAATGTTATCAGAACAATATAGCCGGCACTCTGGAGCAACAGCAAGTTAACAACAGTATATAAATCAAAAATATATGCCAGGGAAGAAAAATGCTTCTATATGACTTGTCATTCAATTAAATATTGTATTTATTTTCAGATGTTATAGACTATTTTATTCTAAAGTAAAACCGCTTAATATCATGCTGAGGAAGAAACATTTGTCTTTTATCAGGGAACAACATAAACAGTCTGTTCAGTAGTCTGGTTGAATGAGGTGGAGATGTGAAGGACAGCTAACGGGTATCTCAGCGGCGGCTTTGCGCATGCGCGATTAATGACTGCAGCGCGAGGCTCCTGTGAGAGCTGAGGACAGAAACTACAGAACAATACGTAAATCTCCTTCAATGTAAAAGCAGTGCCGTTGTATTGCATTTATGGCGTGCATCTTATTTATTTCCTTTTCTTTTTTGATTGACCTCACGCAGGCCGGACTGGGAGAGCCGTAAAATGCCCAGGTCTGAACTACGCCGTCTGGGAGAGATTTAAAGTGCCGCACCTGTGTGCGGCAGTGACAAGCCCCTGCAAAAAAAGAGAAGAAAACGAGTTAACGCATGATCAAATAATTAACGCCGTTAATAGTTTGCTGCGTTAACGCATTGTTAACATGCCCAGCCTATTTATTTCCCTCGATACGTTTTTGAATGAATCCCACTCATGATGTCACAATGTGCACCAATCCGATTCAATTCAGTCAGAATGTTGTGACAGTCGTCGGGTGGTTTACTTACATTAGACCACAAATCCGATCGAAAACAGACCGACAGTCTTGATGAAACAGAATGGCTCCGTTTTTGAGTGATAAACTCTTAATATATAATAACTTTGTCAGTATTTTTAAACTTTAAACCTGCAATAAGGGATTCTTGCACACAGTGGAAACAGCGGATACAAGCGGTAAACCAAACTTGGACGTATTATGAGTTTGTTTTTATAGTCAGCAAAGGCCTCTTTACGCACTCGGCAGACAGTCATGTTTCCTCGTCCAATATTAGTTTTCCTTTTTAGCTCTGGTTTAAGTTCTACTAACTCCTGAGGTAAATATCTGGCTGCTGAATGCTCCACTGTGTTCACTGTCTGCTGTTTGGTGCTGAGCCGGTTTTTAGAACTGTGTTGGTCTGCTGCTGGTGTGCGCAAAATCAGAATCATCCAGATTACTGTTTTTATTTCTGATGCTGTTAAAATGTGTATACTACCCAAAGCACACAACATTCCTCTTGTAATAGATATTATTATAGGACTAAGTGTAAAGCAAAAGTGATTTAATGAAATGCATTGTCTGTTGTCCACCAGGTGGACAGTGGCGCGGGTTTGTCCGGGGACGAGACCAGTTTTCTGGACGCCGAAACCAGTTCGTCGTCCCTGAGCAGCAGCACCGCGCTCAGCACTCTGAGCGCAGCGAAGTTACGCAAGCCGCCGAAAATCCTGCAGATCAGCCCGCCGACTCTGCTGGTCACCGCCTCCGACTTCTCCCCCATGAACCTCTGCAGCCCGTCCCTACCGACGGCCTCCCTCACACCAGCAATGCTGCAGGTGAGAGCGCTGGACTCCCTGAGCCGTGGTCGTGGCGGACATTTTGCTGAGGCAAACAAACGCGCAACTACATGGCAAAGCAAATCAGAACCTACAGACAGAGTTTGAACAGTAAATGAAAAGACTTCTCGGTATTAGTAAGACAAATGTTGTATTCTCATGCTAGCTGGATGCAATCTTTTTAAACACCTTAGAGATTATATATGTGATGGAGTGTTTGCAATTGTCTTGTTTTGTTTTTAATGCATTTCTTCCAGGCTCTCACAAGATATAATCCCTTAAAACTTGTCACGTTGAACATCAAAACTAAGTCATAGGCGTATAAAAGAACATGAAGAGGAAATGGGCTGAATATGACGTGTACTAGGTGTTTGCTTTGCAGTTATTTGTCGAACTGGACAGAACACAGGAGTTGACATTGCACAGAGAACCTCCAACGTCTACTGATGCTGACCAGCAGGTGGTAGCAGTGCAGCAGAAATCTGTAGCTCCTGGTCTTGGGCTCTTTTCTTGTCCCCAGTGATGCCATTTACTGGCCACATGACCGTGTGTGTGTGCTACGGCTGCTACTAGAATTTAGAAGTCTAATTAGATTGGCTGGTTCAGGGAATGCAGTTTTTATTCCGTCCCTCCCCAGCAGGTCAGGTCAGGTTTGATCACAAGATCTATCTTCAGACTGCCAGTCAGCTCACGTATGAATGAGTTCCTCTTTCTGGTCCGTGTCTGATCAGCCTCAGCCACGAGATCAACATCGCTGCTCGTGGAGAAAAGCTGCTGGCAATAAAAAATAAAATCCCCAAAGTTTGGGAAAAGTCATGGAAATGTGTTATATTCATGTGTTCATGACGTTCATTTAAGCCGAGTTTGAAATAATTAATATGCTTTTAAAAGAAAGACGCTCCAAATATAAGCAGGCATGCATACAGGCATCTATATAAATGTTTATTCTTTTAATCAAACTTAATTTGTGTCATTTAAGGTATGCTGAATGCTTCGGAATTTAAATACTTCATTTTCTCCCCTTTTCACATATACACTGAGATTTCACAAAATGTTTGGTCATGGAAATTTGGTTTAAAGTCATGGAAAAGTCATGGAAATCCATTGTGTCTTGTTTGTCTCCCTCCTCAGACTCCCACTCTGTTGCTCACTCCCAGCCCGCTGCTGTCCAACATCCACTTCTGGAGCACGCTCAGTCCGGTCGCTCCCCTCAGCCCAGCCACGCGGCGCCAGGGAGCCCACCTGTTCCAAGTTAGTACCTTAGAGTCTCTTTTCGTGTCTCTGCATTTATCCAGAGCGTCCTAACACACGCACACTGCTCTGTTCCAGTTTCCGTCGGTCCTCACCCCTCAGTTCCAGATCCCAGTGTTCAGCATGGACGGGACCAACACGCCCGGCCCCATCACCCCAGACCCTCAGAGGACATAGAAGAAACCCAGACAGCCAGACACCGCCCTCCATCTTCTGCTGCTCCGCGTCAAGGACAAATACGTGGGGGCTCATTGCCGTTCCTCATCGCTCTGGTGCTTTAAAGTTCATTGCCACCGAATTCACACTACAATCAGAGAGAGAGAGAGAGAGAGAGAGAGAGACTCTCTCTTTGGCAGTGCAGGTTGACAGATGACAGTAACCCATTTGGTTTGTTTTTAGAACCTTTACACCCAGACGTATACCATCCTGTACTCACACACACACTGACTCACTCCACAGCCCCTCATGCACGTATGGATCCTCAAGTCACAACGGTTCGCCATGAATAACGAATCTCCATGGCAACAGTCGGCGCGTGTGGATTGGCCCCTCAGCAGCGACAATCTGATTCATACATAGACTCGCAGACCAGATTTCAGAATATTTTCTTTTTTAGAATTTCCTTCTGGTCTCGTGCAACAGTGTTGCTGCCAAAAGAAAAAAGACTGTTCATGTTTCTGCTTCTGTTCCTTTTTTGTGCTCTGTCCTTAACTTTTACTCTCGTTGAAGGGTAGCGCTTTAACCTGATGATATGCATGTTTACCTGCAAGCTCTTTTATCTTTTACCCACTCGACCTCGCCTCACATGCCTCAGTTTGAAATGTTGGCTAGCTAACGCCGTACCAACGAGGACTTTCACCTTGACTTTCTTATCGTGACATGTGCCCATAATCTGACCTTGAACCTTTATTTATATATATATATATATATATATATATATATATATATATATATATTACACACAAGAATAGCCCTAGAGCCAGGGCAGCCTGGTTTGGAGCCTCTAGCCAATAAGCTTCCAGGCGACAACAACAACAACAACAAAAGAAAGCGAAGCCATACCCTCCTCTGTGCATCGGCTCTGCAAGCAACGGCACACAAATCCTGTATTTGTTACTTCTCTGTTGTTGCCTTTTTTCATTTTTCTTTTAACAAACTCTAGATTGTTTAAGGCAGCTGTGCTAGAATACTACTTGGCTGGTAGGAAGTGACTTCCTGGAGATTTTTCTGCTGGTTGCCTGCCAACCGCTCTTTACCAAAAAGTAGTTCCAGCACAGCTGTAAAACCACAACGTGTTTTCTTTAATGCTTTTTAATACGTGAATCAGTACGTTTAAGAGGTGTTTTAAGGTGGAGCCAGGCTAGCTGATTTCAACTTTGCTAAATTAAGCTATGTCTTAACATACATCACCATGATGAAGATGATGAAGATACCACGAGAGCGGTATCAATCTTTTTAAGTATGTTTCCTAAAACGTCAACCGTGAAACCCTGTTGTTTGTCCACAGCTCAGCTCTGTTTTCTTTGTCCTAAATTAATGGGCTTTGTTATATGTTAATGATTTTTTTTTTTTTTTTTATCTCACAGAACCTCCAAATCTATGTGGCTAAACTCTCGACAGTCTCGCCTCAACCTCTGCCAAGCCTTAGCCATCGAAACACGTCAACCTTTAATACTGTATTTAAACAAAGAAGCTTCTGGAGCATTGATGCACCTTCCTTACCCCTAAACCTCCTCTAGATGATCAGCCATGAAAGGTTCACACCTGTTTTATGAATGACTTTTGAAGCCATAAGTCTGCGACACAGACTCGAAGACGCAGATTCCACATTTCTATCCTGTCAATGTGGAGAATCGCACTTGTTTACACGACGCTTGGAAAGAACACGCGTAAGTGTTTCTTTACCCAAAGTGTCCCTTTCTAACCCAGGGATGGATGACCAGCGAACCGTGTAGGTCTCGCGCTCAACTAACAGACCCCTCCCCTCTCAGCCTGCACTCCGTCACATTGATATACGGTGCCTTACCACAGCCGAGCCCAAGTTTAGCTCCCAAATGTGGGCGGAGTTCTATCATTTACACAGTACACACTCGCGTCTCCTGATTGTCTTTATGCCATATCTTTGACCAAAAGAGAGCCCCAGTAAGTTTGGGGCGATTATCTTTGTGCGCAAGCATCCTGCGGCTTATTATCGTGCCGCCGGACCGTCGATGTGCTGCAGTGTGTTTTTCGGGATGCATAAATGTAAATACTCGGTATGCAGAGCAGCGTGTAAATCTAATTGGGCCACGTTTTCTCTTTCCAAACTGCTTATAAGTGTTTGTGATTGCAGATTTACTCAAAGTATATTAGTAGAGATATAAGACCTGTTCATTATTTTTTATGTAATCTTACATTTTTCCTTTAACACCAGTAGAACGATAAGATTGTTTTCTATTTTTGTAACGGCCAGATAGTTGCTACGTCTGCTACTTCGGGGTTCTCTGTGCATGTGTGTGTGTGCGCGTGTCCTTGTGTCGTTCCCCTCGGGTGTATTTGGGAGGCGGCTGCCCCGTGTTGGCATTGGCTATTTTTTTGGGAATCAAAGCCTTATGGGGAGAAATCTAAATCTATGTTTTCTATGTAAAGTGTTTTGATAGTGTCGATATTGTACATGCAAATGTCGTGATGGAATGTTTGCACTTCGGGGGTTCCTGTAAGTATTGGATTCTGACGCTTTTCTACGGCTCTGGTTTCCTCTTTGATGAAAGGGGTGATTTCCCAAAGGGATGATACAATTATGCACTTCGTATTTTATACAGTAAATCTGACCTTTTACAATATATGGCCATTGACTTACAAGGATTTGTGATTAGGCACAACCACAAAATATTTATGTTTTTGAATTTATACAAAAGTCCAATAGAATTGGCAGCTTATATTGCATTTTTGCAGAAACTTTGATGAAAAACTATAAAATAGCTAATAATAATAGCTAATAACAACCCCAAAGCCCATTTTAAAATTCCCTCCAATAAGTCTTGTTATTAGCATAGTTCTTCTTTTTGTACCTTCTGATGATGTTTTCCCCTCAACTTACCCCTGAAATATAAAAATATCTCCTTTAAAAAAGAAAGTTCTTGCTTTGTTCTGTCCAGTTTTCTATTTGTTTGATGCTTTTTAAGATGTTTACAAGCTTGTCTTAAGTGGCATATTGATGTTTGAGAGGTGTAGAAGAATTGTTTATAATGGAAGAGATAGGTGAGACCAATAAAAGATCTCCTCATTAACTTCTGTATTCTGGTGTTATTAATGTCTGCCACCAGGAAGTTGCAACAGCAGCGCTTCCGTAGGGCTGATATGATATGAGATAGATAATCCTTTATTAGTTTAGAGTCACATCTTGACTGTGGCAACCGAAGGTGCTTCAGATGTTTGGACACCAGACAAGACGACTCACATTCACACTGAAAAAGGCAATACTTGATCATTAAAGTGTCTTTTATAATAGTGGTGGTGGCTCTGATGCCTTCAGAGGACAAGAAGAAATAATAATATTCTATATTAATATATGATATAATCCTGATTATCACGACCAAATAATACATTTTTTGAATTTTAACCCTTTAAATTCCAGTTTGTGTGCATAATGGCACAAACTGTGTGTGTATATGTATAGGCAATACTTGACAATTATGTACGTGTGTGTATATATTTCTCTCTCTCTCTCTCTCTCTCTATATATATATATATAGTTTTAATGTATGTGTATATATTTATGTATGTATGTATGTATATATGTGTGTGTGTGTATATTGTCTGGGATATGTCAATGATTAGTAACAATACTGACGAGAAAATCATCAATCGGGTGGAAAATCGTAAACACTAAAATTCTGAAGGCAGGGCTCTAGATCGAAAGCTTGATCAAATTAATTCATGATTTTATGGTGCAATGGATCAAACATTATGATTTAAATGGGTGCCAATGGGTCCCAATGGGGACAGTTATGTATTACGGGAATACTTTATTAGAAACCTATTATAGGAGCCGAGGCTGAACTTCCAGAATCCGTAATTCCCCCTTGCCAAATCATGCCATGTGCATTACCATAGCCAAAGTCATTGAAAGATGAAAGAAAAAATTGAAGTGTCAAGAATTGATCGTCAGACTGAAAGTACATTTCTTTAGGTTAAACAAATGTTTAGTGGGAGGAGGCCGAGATGAAGCTCCTGTTCCGAGGCTTTAGTGGGAACGTCCAGAGATGGTTCTTCCCATGCTGCCTCTCCATCATCCACAGAAGAGCCGCTTGGCCATGTGTGTCCTCCGGACTCCCCCCTCAGTCTCTCGGGGACTCCTCGCATCAAGAACCTCCCGACTCGGGCCTCTCTTTCATCTCTGTGTTTGGAGACGAATCTGAGAACGAAACGGTGTCGATTAGTTTGACTCAGCAGAGAGATCGATACAAGAAAAATGACACCCGGCGGGCTTTTGATAAATGCTGGCATTTACACAAAAGCACTAACATCCTGATCTCCCAAAGCAATGTGCCTTTGCATCGTGACCTTTACCTTGAAGCCATATTGACTCCTGATGTGGCACATTGTGTTTATATTGATTCTGTATCAACATGTGATTGGTTCATTCCTCTGAGAGCTAATTTGACATCATGAAATATATATATATATATATATATATATATATATATATATGAAAATCTAGCGTCAGTTCAGACAGGAAGACAATCCTCTCAAGCCAGGCTCATAGGCCTCTCACTCATACTGTCCTTCACCAGCAGCATGCATGTCATACCGGATGTCCCTGTTAAAGTGTCAGAAGCGTCAGACTCTACCAGCTGTTCAGCAGCGGGGTGCGTCATCTGGCATAATAAACATTAACTACTAATCACTCACTATCTCTCCTGTATATATATATATATATATATATATATATATATATATATATATATATATATATATATACACACACTACCGTTCAAAAGTTTGGGGTCACCCAGACAATTTCGTGTTTTCCATGAAAACTCACTTTTATTTATCAAATGAGTTGCAAAATGAATAGAAAATATAGTCAAGACATTGACAAGGTTATAAATAATGATTTTTATTTGAAATATCAATTTTGGGGGGTGGCTGTAGCTCAGGGGGATGAGTGGTCGTCCCGCAACCACAGGGTAGCCGGCTCGATCCCCAGTCCCCCCATAGCCCACATGTCGAAGTGTCCCTGAGCAAGACCCCCAACCGCTGCCCACCGCCCCCCATCCAGGGTTGGGCCAAATGCAGAGAATAATCTCCCCAAGGGGATTAATAAAGAATACTTTCTTTTGTTCTTCAAACTTTGCTTTCATTAAAGAATGCTCTATTCGCAGCAATTACAGCATTGCAGACCTTTGGTATTCTAGCTGTTCATTTGTTGAGGTAATCTGTTGAAATTTCACCCCACGCTTCCTGAAGCACCTCCTCCAAGTTGGATTGGCTTGATGGGCACTTCTTGCGTACCATACGGTCAAGCTGCTCCCACAACAGCTCAATGGTGTTGAGATCTGGTGACTGCGCTGGCCACTCCATTACAGACAGCAGACCAGCTGCCTGCTTCTTCCCTAAATAATTCTTGGATAATTTGGAGGTGTGCTTTGGGTCATTGTCCTGTTGTAGGAGGAATTTGGCGCCAATCAAGCGCTGTCCACAGGGTATGGCATGGCGTTGCAAAATGGAGTGATAGTCTTCCTTATTTAAAATCCCTTTTACTTGTACAAATCTCCCACTTTACCAGCACCAAAGCAGCCCCAGACCATCACATTACCTCCACCATGCTTGACAGATGGCGTCAGGCACTCTTCCAGGCACTTCTTTTTTTCACCTGTTCTGTGTCTCACAAATGTTCTTCTGTGTGATCCAAACACCTCAAACTTTGATTTGTCTGTCCATAACAGTTTTTTTCCATTCTTCCTCTGCCCAATGTCTGTGTTCTTTTGCCCATATCAATATTTTCTTTTTTTTGGCCAGTCTCAGATATGGCTTTTTCTTTGCCACTCTGCCTAGAAGGCCAGCATCCTGGACTCGCCTCTTCACTGTAGACGTTGACACTGGCATTTTGTGTGTACCATTTAAAGAAGCTGCCAGTTGAGGACCTCTGAGACTCGAGACTCTAATATACTTGTCTTCTTGCTAAAGTTGTGCACCGGGGCCTCCCACTTCTCTTTGTACTCTGGTTAGAGCCTGTTTGTGCTGTTCTTTGAAGGGAGTACTACACACCGTTGTAGGACATTTTCAGTTTCTTCGCAATTTCTCGCATGGAATAGCCTTAATTTCTAAGAACAAGAATAGACTGGCGAGTTTCACATAAAAGTTCTCTTTTTCTGGCCATTTTGAGAGTATAATGAAATCCACAAATGTGATGCTCCAGATACTGAACTAGCTCAAAGGAAGGCCAGTTTTATAGTTTATCTCACCAGCATAACTGTTTTAAGCTGTGCTAACATATTTGCACAAGGGTTTTCTAATCCTCCATTAGTCTTCTAAGGCGATTAGATAACAATGTACCATTCGAACACTGGAGTGATAGTTGCTGGAAATGGGCCTCTATACACCTATGTAAATATTTCATTAAAAAACAGACATTTCCACCTAGAATAGTCATTTACCACATTAATAATGTATAGTGTATTTCTGATTAATTTAATGTTATCTTCATTGAAAAAAAACAGTGCTTTTCTTTGAAAAATAAGGACATTTCTAAGTGACCCCAAACTTTTGAATGGTTGGGTATACATTATTATTATTATTATTGTTATTATTATTATTATTATTATTATTATTATTATCAGGGCCATAAGTATCTTCTAGTTTTGATTTAAAATGGATTTAAAATAAAGCAGTCAATCTGTGGTTGAAGTGTAGACCTTCAGCTGTATTTCAATGTATATAACAAAAATATGGCATTGAATGTTGAGGAATTACAGCCATTTTTACACAGTCCCCAAAATGTTCCTATAACTGACTGTATAAGGTACATATGTATATCCATTCCATTCCATTAACCAAAACCGCTTATTCTATTTAGAGGCGCTGGAGCCAATCCCAGCTGACATTGGGTCCACCTGGACAGGTCGGCAGTTTATCACACGGCACATATAGAGAGACAGACAACCATGCGTTCACGCTCACACCTACGGGTAATTTAGAGTCCAATTAACCTGAGCTGCATATCTTTGGACTGTGGGAGAAAGCCGGAGAACCCGGAGGGAACCCACGCTGCCACAGGGAGAACATGCAAACACCACACAGAAGGACTGCCCGGGATCGGGGATTAAACCCGGGCCCCTCTTGCTGTGAGGTGACAGCCACTGCACCACCGTGCAGCCCCATATATATATAATTTTCTTCTGAGCTCCTCGCCACAGAGCTGGCCACCACATTGCTACAGTAGCTCACAAAGGACACACCAAACACTGGCTCTAGAAAGGGTCTCTTGGATGTTTGGCACACAGGAGAAGTTTCAGTTGGTTGCGATCTGCAACCTCACCACTAGATGCCGCCAGATCCTACACATGATATATTTAAACGCATGTATTGTATTTTTATTTCTAAACAAAGAGTGTTACTGGATTTTCATTCCACCCACCTGATGTGTGTTTACCTGTGCGGCAGTTTCTGTGGCTGTGCCAGACATAGAGGAGCAGCAGGAACAGGCAGAAGCCGATGAATGATAATATTGTACAACACAACATGAAGGTATAACTGCCATGACTGTTGATCACCTGAGGGAAGACATACACAAACACAGTGGGATACTATTTGACGACGCAATGACTCTGCAATCAACGCTGGAAAACAGTGTAGACACTACAGACACAGAAAAATGTCTGACCGATCCAATAATCAGCTGCAGCATCATCTCTCCTGTGCTGGCACTGGTCACCAAGACAGTTGTAGCACAACCTTAAACACACAAGAAATAGAAAGACATTATCTATAGTTAAGGAGAACTAAAATGACTGTTCATCAATAAATACATGAGTAAATACTAGTGCTGCCCTCGAAAGGTTATAGAACTGAATTGATCATGTGACCAATTCTGCTTTACAGTGAGGTTAGTACTACCTACCAATGTAATAGTTAGAATAGTCATTTTACCTTTGTAGTCTAGCATGTCCTCTGTAAAGGCCAGCATGGATGGGAACACGCTGCTGATGCACAGTCCCAAAACGCAGGTACCGATGAAGAGAAACACAGAGCTGGTGGAGAGGATCAACAACAGACTCTGCACAAGTAAGACCCCGACCTGAAAGAAACAGACCAAAAGGCAGTAGGTGAGAGAATGACTTTAACTTAACACTGAACTGAACTACAGCAAACTACAGCCTTCAGCTGCCGAAACCCGGGATCAAACCAGAGACATTTAGATCTTCAGTCTAACGCTCTCCCAACTGAGCTATTTCGGCACAGAAACTAATAACAAAGTGGCGTACAGCCAGAATATAAATCATTCTGAAAAAATGTCAATACATTTTAGGGAATTTCCATTTTCGGTAATTCATGAAGTAGCTCTCGCAATGTTGCCTGGCATCGGACTAGCCTACGTGCTCTATGTGCTATTTGATGCTACTGATGCAATTTGAATCAGCGTTTCTAAACATCAAGGCACTTAGTCCCCAAAATACAGCCTTCAGCTGCCGAAACCCGGGATCGAACCAGGGACATTTAGATCTTCAGTCTAACACTCTCCCAACTGAGCTATTTCGGCACAGAAACTAAAAACAAAGTGGCGTACAACCAGAATATGAATCATTCTGAAAAAATGTCAATACATTTTAGGGAATTTCCATTTTCCGTAATTCATGAAATAGCTCTCGCAATGTTGCCTGGCATCGGACTAGCCTACGTGCTCTATGTGCTATTTGATGCTACTGATGCAATTTGAATCAGCGTTTCTAAACATCAAGGCACTTAGTCCCCAAAATTCAGCCTTCAGCTGCCGAAACCCGGGATCGAACCAGGGACATTTAGATCTTCAGTCTAACGCTCTCCCAAATGAGCTATTTCGGCACAGAAACTAAAAATGAAGTGGCATACAGCCAGAATATGAAACTCAGTGGAATAAAAACAATTCTATGAAGAATTGCTGGACCAGCCACTTTTGTTGTATACATAGAGCCCTGAGGGGTAGCACTTTGGGAAGCAATTGAATGGCATCAGACGGCTTTGAGTCAGATATTTTAACCATCAAGGCACAATGTCCCCAAAACATAGCTTCCAGCTGCCGAAACCCGGGATCGAACCAGGGACATTTAGATCTTCAGTCTAACGCTCTCCCAACTGAGCTATTTCGGCACAGAAACTAAAAACAAAGTGGCGTACAGCCAGAATATAAATCATTCTGAAAAAATGTCAATTCATTTTTGGGAATTTCCATTTTCGGTAATTCATGAAATAGCTCTCGCAATGTTGCCTAGCATCGGACTAGCCTACGTGTTATTTGTTGCTACTGATGCAATTTGAATCAGCGTTTCTAAACATCAAGGCACTTAGTCCCCAAAATACAGCCTTCAGCTGCCGAAACCCAGGATCGAACCAGGGACATTTAGATCTTCAGTCTAACGCTCTCCCAACTGAGCTATTTCGGCACAGAAACTAAAAACAAAGTGGCGTACAGCCAGAATATGAAACTCGGTGGAATAAAAACAATTCTATGAACAATTGCTGGACCAGCCACTTTTGTTGTATACATAGAGCCCTGAGGGGTAGCACTTTGAGAAGCAATTGAATGGCATCAGACGGCTTTGAGTCAGATATTTTAACCATCAAGGCACAATGTCCCCAAAATACAGCTTCCAGCTGCCGAAACCCGGGATCGAACCAGGGACATTTAGATCTTCAGTCTAACGCTCTCCCAACTGAGCTATTTCGGCACAGAAACTAAAAACAAAGTGGCGTACAGCCAGAATATAAATCATTCTGAAAAAATGTCAATACATTTTAGGGAATTTCCATTTTCGGTAATTCATGAAGTAGCTCTCGCAATGTTGCCTGGCATCAGACTAGCCTACGTGCTCTATGTGCTATTTGATGCTACTGATGCAATTTGAATCAGCGTTTCTAAACATCAAGGCACTTAGTCCCCAAAATACAGCCTTCAGCTGCCGAAACCCGGGATCGAACCAGGGACATTTAGATCTTCAGTCTAACGCTCTCCCAACTGAGCTATTTCGGCACAGAAACTAAAAATAAAGTGGTGTACAGCCAGAATATGAAACTCAGTGGAATAAAAACAATTCTATGAACAATTGCTGGAATAGCCACTTTTGTTGTATACATAGAGCCCTGAGGGGTAGCACTTTGGGAAGCAATTGAATGGCATCAGACGGCTTTGAGTCAGATATTTTAACCATCAAGGCACTTAGTCCCCAAAATTCAGCCTTCAGCTGCCGAAACCCGGGATCGAAGCAGGGACATTCATCTCTAACGCTCCCCCAACTGAGCTATTTCGGCACAAGCACAGTGACCCTAGTGGCACTCGGTGGAATAAAAAAAATTCTATGAACAACTGCTGGACATTTCCTGGAACAGCCACTTTTGTTGTATACATAGAGCCCTGAGGGGTAGCACTTTGGGAAGCAATTGAATGGCATCAGACGGCTTTGAGTCAGATATTTTAACCATCAAGGCACAATGTCCCCAAAATACAGCTTCCAGCTGCCGAAACCCGGGATGGAACCAGGGACATTTAGATCTTCAGTCTAACACTCTACCAACTGAGCTATTTCGGCACAGAAACTAAAAACAAAGTGGCGTACAGCCAGAATATGAAACTCAGTGGAATAAAAACAATTCTATGAACAATTGCTGGAATAGCCACTTTTGTTGTATACATAGAGCCCTGAGGGGTAGCACTTTGGGAAGCAATTGAATGGCATCAGACGGCTTTGAGTCAGATATTTTAACCATCAAGGCACAATGTCCCCAAAATACAGCTTCCAGCTGCCAAAACCCGGGATTGAACCAGGGACATTTAGATCTTCAGTCTAACGCTCTCCCAACTGAGCTATTTTGGCACAGAAACTAATAACAAAGTGGCGTACAGCCAGAATATAAATCATTCTGAAAAAATGTCAATACATTTTAGGGAATTTCCATTTTCGGTAATTCATGAAGTAGCTCTCGCAATGTTGCCTGGCATCGGACTAGCCTACGTGCTCAATGTGCTATTTGATGCTACTGATGCAATTTGAATCAGCGTTTCTAAACATCAAGGCACTTAGTCCCCAAAATACAGCCTTCAGCTGCCGAAACCCGGGATCGAACCAGGGACATTTAGATCTTCAGTCTAACGCTCTCCCAACTGAGCTATTTCGGCACAGAAACTAAAAACAAAGTGGCGTACAGCCAGAATATGAAACTCAGTGGAATAAAAACAATTCTATGAACAATTGCTGGACCAGCCACTTTTGTTGTTTACATAGAGCCCTGAGGGGTAGCACTTTGGGAAGCAATTGAATGGCATCAGACAGCTTTGAGTCAGATATTTTAACCATCAAGGCACAATGTCCCCAAAATACAGCTTCCAGCTGCCGAAACCCGGGATCGAACCAGGGACATTTAGATCTTCAGTCTAACGCTCTCCCAACTGAGCTATTTCGGCACAGAAACTAATAACAAAGTGGCGTACAGCCAGAATATAAATCATTCTGAAAAAATGTCAATACATTTTAGGGAATTTCCATTTTCGGTAATTCATGAAGTAGCTCTCGCAATGTTGCCTGGCATCGGACTAGCCTACGTGCTCTATGTGCTATTTGATGCTACTGATGCAATTTGAATCAGCGTTTCTAAACATCAAGGCACTTAGTCCCCAAAATACAGCCTTCAGCTGCCGAAACCCGGGATCGAACCAGGGACATTTAGATCTTCAGTCTAACGCTCTCCCAACTGAGCTATTTCGGCACAGAAACTAAAAATAAAGTGGTGTACAGCCAGAATATGAAACTCAGTGGAATAAAAACAATTCTATGAACAGTTGCTGGAATAGCCACTTTTGTTGTATACATAGAGCCCTGAGGGGTAGCACTTTGGGAAGCAATTGAATGGCATCAGACGGCTTTGAGTCAGATATTTTAACCATCAAGGCACAATGTCCCCAAAATTCAGCCTTCAGCTGCCGAAACCCGGGATCGAAGCAGGGACATTCATCTCTAACGCTCCCCCAACTGAGCTATTTCGGCACAAGCACAGTGACCCTAGTGGCACTCGGTGGAATGAAAAAAATTCTATGAACAACTGCTGGACATTTCCTGGAACAGCCACTTTTGTTGTATACATAGAGCCCTGAGGGGTAGCACTTTGGGAAGCAATTGAATGGCATCAGACGGCTTTGAGTCAGATATTTTAACCATCAAGGCACAATGTCCCCAAAATACAGCTTCAGCTGCCGAAACCCGGGATCGAACCAGGGACATTTAGATCTTCAGTCTAACGCTCTCCCAACTGAGCTATTTTGGCACAGAAACTAATAACAAAGTGGCGTACAGCCAGAATATAAATCATTCTGAAAAAATGTCAATACATTTTAGGGAATTTCCATTTTCGGTAATTCATGAAGTAGCTCTCGCAATGTTGCCTGGCATCGGACTAGCCTACGTGCTCAATGTGCTATTTGATGCTACTGATGCAATTTGAATCAGCGTTTCTAAACATCAAGGCACTTAGTCCCCAAAATACAGCCTTCAGCTGCCGAAACCCGGGATCAAACCAGGGACATTTAGATCTTCAGTCTAACGCTCTCCCAACTGAGCTATTTCGGCACAGAAACTAAAAATAAAGTGGCGTACAGCCAGAATATGAAACTCAGTGGAATAAAAACAATTCTATGAACAATTGCTGGAATAGCCACTTTTGTTGTATACATAGAGCCCTGAGGGGTAGCACTTTGGGAAGCAATTGAATGGCATCAGACGGCTTTGAGTCAGATATTTTAACCATCAAGGCACTTAGTCCCCAAAATTCAGCCTTCAGCTGCCGAAACCCGGGATCGAAGCAGGGACATTCATCTCTAACGCTCCCCCAACTGAGCTATTTCGGCACAAGCACAGTGACCCTAGTGGCACTCGGTGGAATAAAAAAAATTCTATGAACAACTGCTGGACATTTCCTGGAACAGCCACTTTTGTTGTATACATAGAGCCCTGAGGGGTAGCACTTTGGGAAGCAATTGAATGGCATCAGACGGCTTTGAGTCAGATATTTTAACCATCAAGGCACAATGTCCCCAAAATACAGCTTCCAGCTGCCGAAACCCGGGATCGAACCAGGGACATTTAGATCTTCAGTCTAACACTCTACCAACTGAGCTATTTCGGCACAGAAACTAAAAACAAAGTGGCGTACAGCCAGAATATGAAACTCAGTGGAATAAAAACAATTCTATGAACAATTGCTGGAATAGCCACTTTTGTTGTATACATAGAGCCCTGAGGGGTAGCACTTTGGGAAGCAATTGAATGGCATCAGACGGCTTTGAGTCAGATATTTTAACCATCAAGGCACAATGTCCCCAAAATACAGCTTCCAGCTGCCGAAACCCGGGATCGAACCAGGGACATTTAGATCTTCAGTCTAACGCTCTCCCAACTGAGCTATTTCGGCACAGAAACTAATAACAAAGTGGCGTACAGCCAGAATATAAATCATTCTGAAAAAATGTCAATACATTTTAGGGAATTTCCATTTTCGGTAATTCATGAAGTAGCTCTCGCAATGTTGCCTGGCATCGGACTAGCCTACGTGCTCTATGTGCTATTTGATGCTACTGATGCAATTTGAATCAGCGTTTCTAAACATCAAGGCACTTAGTCCCCAAAATACAGCCTTCAGCTGCCGAAACCCGGGATCGAACCAGGGACATTTAGATCTTCAGTCTAACGCTCTCCCAACTGAGCTATTTCGGCACAGAAACTAAAAATAAAGTGGTGTACAGCCAGAATATGAAACTCAGTGGAATAAAAACAATTCTATGAACAGTTGCTGGAATAGCCACTTTTGTTGTATACATAGAGCCCTGAGGGGTAGCACTTTGGGAAGCAATTGAATGGCATCAGACGGCTTTGAGTCAGATATTTTAACCATCAAGGCACAATGTCCCCAAAATTCAGCCTTCAGCTGCCGAAACCCGGGATCGAAGCAGGGACATTCATCTCTAACGCTCCCCCAACTGAGCTATTTCGGCACAAGCACAGTGACCCTAGTGGCACTCGGTGGAATGAAAAAAATTCTATGAACAACTGCTGGACATTTCCTGGAACAGCCACTTTTGTTGTATACATAGAGCCCTGAGGGGTAGCACTTTGGGAAGCAATTGAATGGCATCAGACGGCTTTGAGTCAGATATTTTAACCATCAAGGCACAATGTCCCCAAAATACAGCTTCAGCTGCCGAAACCCGGGATCGAACCAGGGACATTTAGATCTTCAGTCTAACGCTCTCCCAACTGAGCTATTTTGGCACAGAAACTAATAACAAAGTGGCGTACAGCCAGAATATAAATCATTCTGAAAAAATGTCAATACATTTTAGGGAATTTCCATTTTCGGTAATTCATGAAGTAGCTCTCGCAATGTTGCCTGGCATCGGACTAGCCTACGTGCTCAATGTGCTATTTGATGCTACTGATGCAATTTGAATCAGCGTTTCTAAACATCAAGGCACTTAGTCCCCAAAATACAGCCTTCAGCTGCCGAAACCCGGGATCGAACCAGGGACATTTAGATCTTCAGTCTAACGCTCTCCCAACTGAGCTATTTCGGCACAGAAACTAAAAATAAAGTGGTGTACAGCCAGAATATGAAACTCAGTGGAATAAAAACAATTCTATGAACAATTGCTGGAATAGCCACTTTTGTTGTATACATAGAGCCCTGAGGGGTAGCACTTTGGGAAGCAATTGAATGGCATCAGACGGCTTTGAGTCAGATATTTTAACCATCAAGGCACTTAGTCCCCAAAATTCAGCCTTCAGCTGCCGAAACCCGGGATCGAAGCAGGGACATTCATCTCTAACGCTCCCCCAACTGAGCTATTTCGGCACAAGCACAGTGACCCTAGTGGCACTCGGTGGAATAAAAAAAATTCTATGAACAACTGCTGGACATTTCCTGGAACAGCCACTTTTGTTGTATACATAGAGCCCTGAGGGGTAGCACTTTGGGAAGCAATTGAATGGCATCAGACGGCTTTGAGTCAGATATTTTAACCATCAAGGCACAATGTCCCCAAAATACAGCTTCCAGCTGCCGAAACCCGGGATCGAACCAGGGACATTTAGATCTTCAGTCTAACGCTCTCCCAACTGAGCTATTTCGGCACAGAAACTAATAACAAAGTGGCGTACAGCCAGAATATAAATCATTCTGAAAAAATGTCAATACATTTTAGGGAATTTCCATTTTCGGTAATTCATGAAGTAGCTCTCGCAATGTTGCCTGGCATCGGACTAGCCTACGTGCTCTATGTGCTATTTGATGCTACTGATGCAATTTGAATCAGCGTTTCTAAACATCAAGGCACTTAGTCCCCAAAATACAGCCTTCAGCTGCCGAAACCCGGGATCGAACCAGGGACATTTAGATCTTCAGTCTAACGCTCTCCCAACTGAGCTATTTCGGCACAGAAACTAAAAATAAAGTGGTGTACAGCCAGAATATGAAACTCAGTGGAATAAAAACAATTCTATGAACAGTTGCTGGAATAGCCACTTTTGTTGTATACATAGAGCCCTGAGGGGTAGCACTTTGGGAAGCAATTGAATGGCATCAGACGGCTTTGAGTCAGATATTTTAACCATCAAGGCACAATGTCCCCAAAATTCAGCCTTCAGCTGCCGAAACCCGGGATCGAAGCAGGGACATTCATCTCTAACGCTCCCCCAACTGAGCTATTTCGGCACAAGCACAGTGACCCTAGTGGCACTCGGTGGAATGAAAAAAATTCTATGAACAACTGCTGGACATTTCCTGGAACAGCCACTTTTGTTGTATACATAGAGCCCTGAGGGGTAGCACTTTGGGAAGCAATTGAATGGCATCAGACGGCTTTGAGTCAGATATTTTATCCATCAAGGCACAATGTCCCCAAAATACAGCTTCAGCTGCCGAAACCCGGGATCGAACCAGGGACATTTAGATCTTCAGTCTAACGCTCTCCCAACTGAGCTATTTTGGCACAGAAACTAATAACAAAGTGGCGTACAGCCAGAATATAAATCATTCTGAAAAAATGTCAATACATTTTAGGGAATTTCCATTTTCGGTAATTCATGAAGTAGCTCTCGCAATGTTGCCTGGCATCGGACTAGCCTACGTGCTCAATGTGCTATTTGATGCTACTGATGCAATTTGAATCAGCGTTTCTAAACATCAAGGCACTTAGTCCCCAAAATACAGCCTTCAGCTGCCGAAACCCGGGATCGAACCAGGGACATTTAGATCTTCAGTCTAACGCTCTCCCAACTGAGCTATTTCGGCACAGAAACTAAAAATAAAGTGGCGTACAGCCAGAATATGAAACTCAGTGGAATAAAAACAATTCTATGAACAATTGCTGGACCAGCCACTTTTGTTGTTTACATAGAGCCCTGAGGGGTAGCACTTTGGGAAGCAATTGAATGGCATCAGACGGCTTTGAGTCAGATATTTTAACCATCAAGGCACAATGTCCCCAAAATACAGCTTCCAGCTGCCGAAACCCGGGATCGAACCAGGGACATTTAGATCTTCAGTCTAACGCTCTCCCAACTGAGCTATTTCGGCACAGAAACTATAAACAAAGTGGCGTACAGCCAGAATATAAATCATTCTGAAAAATGTCAATACATTTTAGGGAATTTCCATTTTCGGTAATTCATGAAATAGCTCTCGCAATGTTGCCTGGCATCGGACTAGCCTACGTGCTCTATGTGCTATTTGATGCTACTGATGCAATTTGAATCAGCGTTTCTAAACATCAAGGCACTTAGTCCCCAAAATACAGCCTTCAGCTGCCGAAACCCGGGATCGAACCAGGGACATTTAGATCTTCAGTCTAACGCTCTCCCAACTGAGCTATTTCGGCACAGAAACTAAAAATAAAGTGGTGTACAGCCAGAATATGAAACTCAGTGGAATAAAAACAATTCTATGAACAATTGCTGGAATAGCCACTTTTGTTGTATACATAGAGCCCTGAGGGGTAGCACTTTGGGAAGCAATTGAATGGCATCAGACGGCTTTGAGTCAGATATTTTAACCATCAAGGCACAATGTCCCCAAAATTCAGCCTTCAGCTGCCGAAACCCGGGATCGAAGCAGGGACATTCATCTCTAACGCTCCCCCAACTGAGCTATTTCGGCACAAGCACAGTGACCCTAGTGGCACTCGGTGGAATAAAAAAAATTCTATGAACAACTGCTGGACATTTCCTGGAACAGCCACTTTTGTTGTATACATAGAGCCCTGAGGGGTAGCACTTTGGGAAGCAATTGAATGGCATCAGACGGCTTTGAGTCAGATATTTTAACCATCAAGGCACAATGACCCCAAAATACAGCTTCTAGCTGCCGAAACCCGGGATCGAACCAGGGACATTTAGATCTTCAGTCTAACGCTCTCCCAACTGAGCTATTTCGGCACAAAAACTAAAAATAAAGTGGCGTACAGCCAGAATATGAAACTCGGTGGAATAAAAACAATTCTATGAACAATTGCTGGACCAGCCACTTTTGTTGTATACATAGAGCCCTGAGGGGTAGCACTTTGGGAAGCAATTGAATGGCATCAGACGGCTTTGAGTCAGATATTTTAACCATCAAGGCACAATGTCCCCAAAATACAGCTTCTAGCTGCCGAAACCCAGGATCGAACCAGGGACATTTAGATCTTCATTCTAACGCTCTCCCAACTGAGCTATTTCGGCACAAAAACTAAAAATAAAGTGGCTTACAGCCAGAATATGAAACTCGGTGGAATAAAAACAATTCTATGAACAATTGCTGGACCAGCCACTTTTGTTGTATACATAGAGCCCTGAGGGGTAGCACTTTGGGAAGCAATTGAATGGCATCAGACGGCTTTGAGTCAGATATTTTAACCATCAAGGCACAATGTCCCCAAAATACAGCTTCCAGCTGCCGAAACCCGGGATCGAACCAGGGACATTTAGATCTTCAGTCTAACGCTCTCCCAACTGAGCTATTTCGGCACAGAAACTATAAACAAAGTGGCGTACAGCCAGAATATAAATCATTCTGAAAAAATGTCAATACATTTTAGGGAATTTCCATTTTCGGTAATTCATGAAGTAGCTCTCGCAATGTTGCCTGGTATCGGACTAGCCTACGTGCTCTATGTGCTATTTGATGCTACTGATGCAATTTGAATCAGCGTTTCTAAACATCAAGGCACTTAGTCCCCAAAATACAGCCTTCAGCTGCCGAAACCCGGGATCGAACCAGGGACATTTAGATCTTCAGTCTAACGCTCTCCCAACTGAGCTATTTCGGCACAGAAACTAAAAATAAAGTGGCGTACAGCCAGAATATGAAACTCAGTGGAATAAAAACAATTCTATGAACAATTGCTGGACCAGCCACTTTTGTTGTTTACATAGAGCCCTGAGGGGTAGCACTTTGGGAAGCAATTGAATGGCATCAGACGGCTTTGAGTCAGATATTTTAACCATCAAGGCACAATGTCCCCAAAATACAGCTTCCAGCTGCCGAAACCCGGGATCGAACCAGGGACATTTAGATCTTCAGTCTAACGCTCTCCCAACTGAGCTATTTCGGCACAGAAACTATAAACAAAGTGGCGTACAGCCAGAATATAAATCATTCTGAAAAAATGTCAATACATTTTAGGGAATTTCCATTTTCGGTAATTCATGAAATAGCTCTCGCAATGTTGCCTGGCATCGGACTAGCCTACGTGCTCTATGTGCTATTTGATGCTACTGATGCAATTTGAATCAGCGTTTCTAAACATCAAGGCACTTAGTCCCCAAAATACAGCCTTCAGCTGCCGAAACCCGGGATCGAACCAGGGACATTTAGATCTTCAGTCTAACGCTCTCCCAACTGAGCTATTTCGGCACAGAAACTAAAAATAAAGTGGTGTACAGCCAGAATATGAAACTCAGTGGAATAAAAACAATTCTATGAACAATTGCTGGAATAGCCACTTTTGTTGTATACATAGAGCCCTGAGGGGTAGCACTTTGGGAAGCAATTGAATGGCATCAGACGGCTTTGAGTCAGATATTTTAACCATCAAGGCACAATGTCCCCAAAATTCAGCCTTCAGCTGCCGAAACCCGGGATCGAAGCAGGGACATTCATCTCTAACGCTCCCCCAACTGAGCTATTTCGGCACAAGCACAGTGACCCTAGTGGCACTCGGTGGAATAAAAAAAATTCTATGAACAACTGCTGGACATTTCCTGGAACAGCCACTTTTGTTGTATACATAGAGCCCTGAGGGGTAGCACTTTGGGAAGCAATTGAATGGCATCAGACGGCTTTGAGTCAGATATTTTAACCATCAAGGCACAATGACCCCAAAATACAGCTTCTAGCTGCCGAAACCCGGGATCGAACCAGGGACATTTAGATCTTCAGTCTAACGCTCTCCCAACTGAGCTATTTCGGCACAAAAACTAAAAATAAAGTGGCGTACAGCCAGAATATGAAACTCGGTGGAATAAAAACAATTCTATGAACAATTGCTGGACCAGCCACTTTTGTTGTATACATAGAGCCCTGAGGGGTAGCACTTTGGGAAGCAATTGAATGGCATCAGACGGCTTTGAGTCAGATATTTTAACCATCAAGGCACAATGTCCCCAAAATACAGCTTCTAGCTGCCGAAACCCAGGATCGAACCAGGGACATTTAGATCTTCATTCTAACGCTCTCCCAACTGAGCTATTTCGGCACAAAAACTAAAAATAAAGTGGCGTACAGCCAGAATATGAAACTCGGTGGAATAAAAACAATTCTATGAACAATTGCTGGACCAGCCACTTTTGTTGTATACATAGAGCCCTGAGGGGTAGCACTTTGGGAAGCAATTGAATGGCATCAGACGGCTTTGAGTCAGATATTTTAACCATCAAGGCACAATGTCCCCAAAATACAGCTTCCAGCTGCCGAAACCCGGGATCGAACCAGGGACATTTAGATCTTCAGTCTAACGCTCTCCCAACTGAGCTATTTCGGCACAGAAACTATAAACAAAGTGGCGTACAGCCAGAATATAAATCATTCTGAAAAAATGTCAATACATTTTAGGGAATTTCCATTTTCGGTAATTCATGAAGTAGCTCTCGCAATGTTGCCTGGCATCGGACTAGCCTACGTGCTCTATGTGCTATTTGATGCTACTGATGCAATTTGAATCAGCGTTTCTAAACATCAAGGCACTTAGTCCCCAAAATACAGCCTTCAGCTGCCGAAACCCGGGATCGAACCAGGGACATTTAGATCTTCAGTCTAACGCTCTCCCAACTGAGCTATTTCGGCACAGAAACTAAAAATAAAGTGGCGTACAGCCAGAATATGAAACTCAGTGGAATAAAAACAATTCTATGAACAATTGCTGGACCAGCCACTTTTGTTGTTTACATAGAGCCCTGAGGGGTAGCACTTTGGGAAGCAATTGAATGGCATCAGACGGCTTTGAGTCAGATATTTTAACCATCAAGGCACAATGTCCCCAAAATACAGCTTCTAGCTGCCGAAACCCGGGATCGAACCAGGGACATTTAGATCTTCAGTCTAACGCTCTCCCAACTGAGCTATTTCGGCACAAAAACTAAAAATAAAGTGTCGTACAGCCAGAATATGAAACTCGGTGGAATAAAAACAATTCTATGAACAATTGCTGGACCAGCCACTTTTGTTGTATACATAGAGCCCTGAGGGGTAGCACTTTGGGAAGCAATTGAATGGCATCAGACGGCTTTGAGTCAGATATTTTAACCATCAAGGCACAATGTCCCCAAAATTCAGCCTTCAGCTGCCGAAACCCGGGATCGAAGCAGGGACATTCATCTCTAACGCTCCCCCAACTGAGCTATTTCGGCACAAGCACAGTGACCCTAGTGGCACTCGGTGGAATAAAACAAATTCTATGAACAACTGCTGGACATTTCCTGGAACAGCCACTTTTGTTGTATACATAGAGCCCTGAGGGGTAGCACTTTGGGAAGCAATTGAATGGCATCAGACGGCTTTGAGTCAGATATTTTAACCATCAAGGCACAATGTCCCCAAAATACAGCTTCTAGCTGCCGAAACCCGGGATCGAACCAGGGACATTTAGATCTTCAGTCTAACGCTCTCCCAACTGAGCTATTTCGGCACAAAAACTAAAAATAAAGTGGCGTACAGCCAGAATATGAAACTCGGTGGAATAAAAACAATTCTATGAACAATTGCTGGACCAGCCACTTTTGTTGTATGCATAGAGCCCTGAGGGGTAGCACTTTGGGAAGCAATTGAATGGCATCAGACGGCTTTGAGTCAGATATTTTAACCATCAAGGCACAATGTCCCCAAAATACAGCTTCCAGCTGCCGAAACCCGGGATCGAACCAGGGACATTTAGATCTTCAGTCTAACGCTCTCCCAACTGAGCTATTTCGGCACAGAAACTATAAACAAAGTGGCGTACAGCCAGAATATAAATCATTCTGAAAAAATGTCAATACATTTTAGGGAATTTCCATTTTCGGTAATTCATGAAGTAGCTCTCGCAATGTTGCCTGGCATCGGACTAGCCTACGTGCTCTATGTGCTATTTGATGCTACTGATGCAAATTGAATCAGCGTTTCTAAACATCAAGGCACTTAGTCCCCAAAATACAGCCTTCAGCTGCCGAAACCCGGGATCGAACCAGGGACATTTAGATCTTCAGTCTAACACTCTCCCAACTGAGCTATTTCGGCACAGAAACTAAAAACAAAGTGGCGTACAGCCAGAATATGAAACTCAGTGGAATAAAAACAATTCTATGAACAATTGCTGGACCAGCCACTTTTGTTGTTTACATAGAGCCCTGAGGGGTAGCACTTTGGGAAGCAATTGAATGGCATCAGACGGCTTTGAGTCAGATATTTTAACCATCAAGGCACAATGTCCCCAAAATACAGCTTCCAGCTGCCGAAACCCGGGATTGAACCAGGGACATTTAGATCTTCAGTCTAACGCTCTCCCAACTGAGCTATTTCGGCACAGAAACTAATAACAAAGTGGCGTACAGCCAGAATATAAATCATTCTGAAAAAATGTCAATACATTTTAGGGAATTTCCATTTTCGGTAATTCATGAAGTAGCTCTCGCAATGTTGCCTGGCATCGGACTAGCGTACGTGCTCTATGTGCTATTTGATGCTACTGATGCAATTTGAATCAGCGTTTCTAAACATCAAGGCACTTAGTCCCCAAAATACAGCCTTCAGCTGCCGAAACCCGGGATCGAACCAGGGACATTTAGATCTTCAGTCTAACACTCTCCCAACTGAGCTATTTCGGCACAGAAACTAAAAATAAAGTGGCGTACAGCCAGAATATGAAACTCAGTGGAATAAAAACAATTCTATGAACAATTGCTGGACCAGCCACTTTTGTTGTTTACATAGAGCCCTGAGGGGTAGCACTTTGGGAAGCAATTGAATGGCATCAGACGGCTTTGAGTCAGATATTTTAACCATCAAGGCACAATGTCCCCAAAATACAGCTTCCAGCTGCCGAAACCCGGGATCGAACCAGGGACATTTAGATCTTCAGTCTAACGCTCTCCCAACTGAGCTATTTCGGCACAGAAACTAATAAAAAAGTGGCGTACAGCCAGAATATAAATCATTCTGAAAAAAATGTCAATACATTTTAGGGAATTTCCATTTTCGGTAATTCATGAAGTAGCTCTCGCAATGTTGCCTGGCATCGGACTAGCCTACGTGCTCTATGTGCTATTTGATGCTACTGATGCAATTTGAATCAGCGTTTCTAAACATCAAGGCACTTAGTCCCCAAAATACAGCCTTCAGCTGCCGAAACCCGGGATCGAACCAGGGACATTTAGATCTTCAGTCTAACGCTCTCCCAACTGAGCTATTTCGGCACAGAAACTAAAAATAAAGTGGTGTACAGCCAGAATATGAAACTCAGTGGAATAAAAACAATTCTATGAACAATTGCTGGAATAGCCACTTTTGTTGTATACATAGAGCCCTGAGGGGTAGCACTTTGGGAAGCAATTGAATGGCATCAGACGGCTTTGAGTCAGATATTTTAACCATCAAGGCACAATGTCCCCAAAATTCAGCCTTCAGCTGCCGAAACCCGGGATCGAAGCAGGGACATTCATCTCTACCGCTCCCCCAACTGAGCTATTTCGGCACAAGCACAGTGACCCTAGTGGCACTCGGTGGAATAAAAACAATTCTATGAACAATTGCTGGACCAGCCACTTTTGTTGTATACATAGAGCCCTGAGGGGTAGCACTTTGGGAAGCAATTGAATGGCATCAGACGGCTTTGAGTCAGATATTTTAACCATCAAGGCACAATGTCCCCAAAATACAGCTTCTAGCTGCCGAAACCCGGGATCGAACCAGGGACATTTAGATCTTCAGTCTAACGCTCTCCCAACTGAGCTATTTCGGCACAAAAACTAAAAATAAAGTGGCGTACAGCCAGAATATGAAACTCGGTGGAATAAAAACAATTCTATGAACAATTGCTGGACCAGCCACTTTTGTTGTATACACTCGGTTGCCTGGCATCGGACTAGCCTACGTGCTCTATGTGCTATTTGATGCTACTGATGCAATTTGAATCAGCGTTTCTAAACATCAAGGCACTTAGTCCCCAAAATACAGCCTTCAGCTGCCGAAACCCGGGATCAAACCAGGGACATTTAGATCTTCAGTCTAACGCTCTCCCAACTGAGCTATTTCGGCACAGAAACTAAAAATAAAGTGGCGTACAGCCAGAATATGAAACTCAGTGGAATAAAAACAATTCTATGAACAATTGCTGGACCAGCCACTTTTGTTGTTTACATAGAGCCCTGAGGGGTAGCACTTTGGGAAGCAATTGAATGGCATCAGACGGCTTTGAGTCAGATATTTTAACCATCAAGGCACAATGTCCCCAAAATACAGCTTCCAGCTGCCGAAACCCGGGATCGAACCAGGGACATTTAGATCTTCAGTCTAACGCTCTCCCAACTGAGCTATTTCGGCACAGAAACTATAAACAAAGTGGCGTACAGCCAGAATATAAATCATTCTGAAAAAATGTCAATACATTTTAGGGAATTTCCATTTTCGGTAATTCATGAAATAGCTCTCGCAATGTTGCCTGGCATCGGACTAGCCTACGTGCTCTATGTGCTATTTGATGCTACTGATGCAATTTGAATCAGCGTTTCTAAACATCAAGGCACTTAGTCCCCAAAATACAGCCTTCAGCTGCCGAAACCCGGGATCGAACCAGGGACATTTAGATCTTCAGTCTAACGCTCTCCCAACTGAGCTATTTCGGCACAGAAACTAAAAATAAAGTGGTGTACAGCCAGAATATGAAACTCAGTGGAATAAAAACAATTCTATGAACAATTGCTGGAATAGCCACTTTTGTTGTATACATAGAGCCCTGAGGGGTAGCACTTTGGGAAGCAATTGAATGGCATCAGACGGCTTTGAGTCAGATATTTTAACCATCAAGGCACAATGTCCCCAAAATTCAGCCTTCAGCTGCCGAAACCCGGGATCGAAGCAGGGACATTCATCTCTAACGCTCCCCCAACTGAGCTATTTCGGCACAAGCACAGTGACCCTAGTGGCACTCGGTGGAATAAAAAAAATTCTATGAACAACTGCTGGACATTTCCTGGAACAGCCACTTTTGTTGTATACATAGAGCCCTGAGGGGTAGCACTTTGGGAAGCAATTGAATGGCATCAGACGGCTTTGAGTCAGATATTTTAACCATCAAGGCACAATGACCCCAAAATACAGCTTCTAGCTGCCGAAACCCGGGATCGAACCAGGGACATTTAGATCTTCAGTCTAACGCTCTCCCAACTGAGCTATTTCGGCACAAAAACTAAAAATAAAGTGGCGTACAGCCAGAATATGAAACTCGGTGGAATAAAAACAATTCTATGAACAATTGCTGGACCAGCCACTTTTGTTGTATACATAGAGCCCTGAGGGGTAGCACTTTGGGAAGCAATTGAATGGCATCAGACGGCTTTGAGTCAGATATTTTAACCATCAAGGCACAATGTCCCCAAAATACAGCTTCTAGCTGCCGAAACCCAGGATCGAACCAGGGACATTTAGATCTTCATTCTAACGCTCTCCCAACTGAGCTATTTCGGCACAAAAACTAAAAATAAAGTGGCGTACAGCCAGAATATGAAACTCGGTGGAATAAAAACAATTCTATGAACAATTGCTGGACCAGCCACTTTTGTTGTATACATAGAGCCCTGAGGGGTAGCACTTTGGGAAGCAATTGAATGGCATCAGACGGCTTTGAGTCAGATATTTTAACCATCAAGGCACAATGTCCCCAAAATACAGCTTCCAGCTGCCGAAACCCGGGATCGAACCAGGGACATTTAGATCTTCAGTCTAACGCTCTCCCAACTGAGCTATTTCGGCACAGAAACTATAAACAAAGTGGCGTACAGCCAGAATATAAATCATTCTGAAAAAATGTCAATACATTTTAGGGAATTTCCATTTTCGGTAATTCATGAAGTAGCTCTCGCAATGTTGCCTGGCATCGGACTAGCCTACGTGCTCTATGTGCTATTTGATGCTACTGATGCAATTTGAATCAGCGTTTCTAAACATCAAGGCACTTAGTCCCCAAAATACAGCCTTCAGCTGCCGAAACCCGGGATCGAACCAGGGACATTTAGATCTTCAGTCTAACGCTCTCCCAACTGAGCTATTTCGGCACAGAAACTAAAAATAAAGTGGCGTACAGCCAGAATATGAAACTCAGTGGAATAAAAACAATTCTATGAACAATTGCTGGACCAGCCACTTTTGTTGTTTACATAGAGCCCTGAGGGGTAGCACTTTGGGAAGCAATTGAATGGCATCAGACGGCTTTGAGTCAGATATTTTAACCATCAAGGCACAATGTCCCCAAAATACAGCTTCTAGCTGCCGAAACCCGGGATCGAACCAGGGACATTTAGATCTTCAGTCTAACGCTCTCCCAACTGAGCTATTTCGGCACAAAAACTAAAAATAAAGTGTCGTACAGCCAGAATATGAAACTCGGTGGAATAAAAACAATTCTATGAACAATTGCTGGACCAGCCACTTTTGTTGTATACATAGAGCCCTGAGGGGTAGCACTTTGGGAAGCAATTGAATGGCATCAGACGGCTTTGAGTCAGATATTTTAACCATCAAGGCACAATGTCCCCAAAATTCAGCCTTCAGCTGCCGAAACCCGGGATCGAAGCAGGGACATTCATCTCTAACGCTCCCCCAACTGAGCTATTTCGGCACAAGCACAGTGACCCTAGTGGCACTCGGTGGAATAAAACAAATTCTATGAACAACTGCTGGACATTTCCTGGAACAGCCACTTTTGTTGTATACATAGAGCCCTGAGGGGTAGCACTTTGGGAAGCAATTGAATGGCATCAGACGGCTTTGAGTCAGATATTTTAACCATCAAGGCACAATGTCCCCAAAATACAGCTTCTAGCTGCCGAAACCCGGGATCGAACCAGGGACATTTAGATCTTCAGTCTAACGCTCTCCCAACTGAGCTATTTCGGCACAAAAACTAAAAATAAAGTGGCGTACAGCCAGAATATGAAACTCGGTGGAATAAAAACAATTCTATGAACAATTGCTGGACCAGCCACTTTTGTTGTATACACTCGGTTGCCTGGCATCGGACTAGCCTACGTGCTCTATGTGCTATTTGATGCTACTGATGCAATTTGAATCAGCGTTTCTAAACATCAAGGCACTTAGTCCCCAAAATACAGCCTTCAGCTGCCGAAACCCGGGATCGAACCAGGGACATTTAGATCTTCAGTCTAACGCTCTCCCAACTGAGCTATTTCGGCACAGAAACTAAAAATAAAGTGGCGTACAGCCAGAATATGAAACTCAGTGGAATAAAAACAATTCTATGAACAATTGCTGGACCAGCCACTTTTGTTGTTTACATAGAGCCCTGAGGGGTAGCACTTTGGGAAGCAATTGAATGGCATCAGACGGCTTTGAGTCAGATATTTTAACCATCAAGGCACAATGTCCCCAAAATACAGCTTCTAGCTGCCGAAACCCGGGATCGAACCAGGGACATTTAGATCTTCAGTCTAACGCTCTCCCAACTGAGCTATTTCGGCACAAAAACTAAAAATAAAGTGGCGTAAAGCCAGAATATGAAACTCGGTGGAATAAAAACAATTCTATGAACAATTGCTGGACCAGCCACTTTTGTTGTATACATAGAGCCCTGAGGGGTAGCACTTTGGGAAGCAATTGAATGGCATCAGACGGCTTTGAGTCAGATATTTTAACCATCAAGGCACAATGTCCCCAAAATTCAGCCTTCAGCTGCCGAAACCCGGGATCGAAGCAGGGACATTCATCTCTAACGCTCCCCCAACTGAGCTATTTCGGCACAAGCACAGTGACCCTAGTGGCACTCGGTGGAATAAAACAAATTCTATGAACAACTGCTGGACATTTCCTGGAACAGCCACTTTTGTTGTATACATAGAGCCCTGAGGGGTAGCACTTTGGGAAGCAATTGAATGGCATCAGACGGCTTTGAGTCAGATATTTTAACCATCAAGGCACAATGTCATCAAAATACAGCTTCTAGCTGCCGAAACCCGGGATCGAACCAGGGACATTTAGATCTTCAGTCTAACGCTCTCCCAACTGAGCTATTTCGGCACAAAAACTAAAAATAAAGTGGCGTACAGCCAGAATATGAAACTCGGTGGAATAAAAACAATTCTATGAACAATTGCTGGACCAGCCACTTTTGTTGTATACATAGAGCCCTGAGGGGTAGCACTTTGGGAAGCAATTGAATGGCATCAGACGGCTTTGAGTCAGATATTTTAACCATCAAGGCACAATGTCCCCAAAATACAGCTTCCAGCTGCCGAAACCCGGGATCGAACCAGGGACATTTAGATCTTCAGTCTAACGCTCTCCCAACTGAGCTATTTCGGCACAGAAACTATAAACAAAGTGGCGTACAGCCAGAATATAAATCATTCTGAAAAAATGTCAATACATTTTAGGGAATTTCCATTTTCGGTAATTCATGAAGTAGCTCTCGCAATGTTGCCTGGCATCGGACTAGCCTACGTGCTCTATGTGCTATTTGATGCTACTGATGCAATTTGAATCAGCGTTTCTAAACATCAAGGCACTTAGTCCCCAAAATACAGCCTTCAGCTGCCGAAACCCGGGATCGAACCAGGGACATTTAGATCTTCAGTCTAACGCTCTCCCAACTGAGCTATTTCGGCACAGAAACTAAAAATAAAGTGGCGTACAGCCAGAATATGAAACTCAGTGGAATAAAAACAATTCTATGAACAATTGCTGGACCAGCCACTTTTGTTGTTTACATAGAGCCCTGAGGGGTAGCACTTTGGGAAGCAATTGAATGGCATCAGACGGCTTTGAGTCAGATATTTTAACCATCAAGGCACAATGTCCCCAAAATACAGCTTCTAGCTGCCGAAACCCGGGATCGAACCAGGGACATTTAGATCTTCAGTCTAACGCTCTCCCAACTGAGCTATTTCGGCACAAAAACTAAAAATAAAGTGTCGTACAGCCAGAATATGAAACTCGGTGGAATAAAAACAATTCTATGAACAATTGCTGGACCAGCCACTTTTGTTGTATACATAGAGCCCTGAGGGGTAGCACTTTGGGAAGCAATTGAATGGCATCAGACGGCTTTGAGTCAGATATTTTAACCATCAAGGCACAATGTCCCCAAAATTCAGCCTTCAGCTGCCGAAACCCGGGATCGAAGCAGGGACATTCATCTCTAACGCTCCCCCAACTGAGCTATTTCGGCACAAGCACAGTGACCCTAGTGGCACTCGGTGGAATAAAACAAATTCTATGAACAACTGCTGGACATTTCCTGGAACAGCCACTTTTGTTGTATACATAGAGCCCTGAGGGGTAGCACTTTGGGAAGCAATTGAATGGCATCAGACGGCTTTGAGTCAGATATTTTAACCATCAAGGCACAATGTCCCCAAAATACAGCTTCTAGCTGCCGAAACCCGGGATCGAACCAGGGACATTTAGATCTTCAGTCTAACGCTCTCCCAACTGAGCTATTTCGGCACAAAAACTAAAAATAAAGTGGCGTACAGCCAGAATATGAAACTCGGTGGAATAAAAACAATTCTATGAACAATTGCTGGACCAGCCACTTTTGTTGTATACACTCGGTTGCCTGGCATCGGACTAGCCTACGTGCTCTATGTGCTATTTGATGCTACTGATGCAATTTGAATCAGCGTTTCTAAACATCAAGGCACTTAGTCCCCAAAATACAGCCTTCAGCTGCCGAAACCCGGGATCGAACCAGGGACATTTAGATCTTCAGTCTAACGCTCTCCCAACTGAGCTATTTCGGCACAGAAACTAAAAATAAAGTGGCGTACAGCCAGAATATGAAACTCAGTGGAATAAAAACAATTCTATGAACAATTGCTGGACCAGCCACTTTTGTTGTTTACATAGAGCCCTGAGGGGTAGCACTTTGGGAAGCAATTGAATGGCATCAGACGGCTTTGAGTCAGATATTTTAACCATCAAGGCACAATGTCCCCAAAATACAGCTTCTAGCTGCCGAAACCCGGGATCGAACCAGGGACATTTAGATCTTCAGTCTAACGCTCTCCCAACTGAGCTATTTCGGCACAAAAACTAAAAATAAAGTGGCGTAAAGCCAGAATATGAAACTCGGTGGAATAAAAACAATTCTATGAACAATTGCTGGACCAGCCACTTTTGTTGTATACATAGAGCCCTGAGGGGTAGCACTTTGGGAAGCAATTGAATGGCATCAGACGGCTTTGAGTCAGATATTTTAACCATCAAGGCACAATGTCCCCAAAATTCAGCCTTCAGCTGCCGAAACCCGGGATCGAAGCAGGGACATTCATCTCTAACGCTCCCCCAACTGAGCTATTTCGGCACAAGCACAGTGACCCTAGTGGCACTCGGTGGAATAAAACAAATTCTATGAACAACTGCTGGACATTTCCTGGAACAGCCACTTTTGTTGTATACATAGAGCCCTGAGGGGTAGCACTTTGGGAAGCAATTGAATGGCATCAGACGGCTTTGAGTCAGATATTTTAACCATCAAGGCACAATGTCATCAAAATACAGCTTCTAGCTGCCGAAACCCGGGATCGAACCAGGGACATTTAGATCTTCAGTCTAACGCTCTCCCAACTGAGCTATTTCGGCACAAAAACTAAAAATAAAGTGGCGTACAGCCAGAATATGAAACTCGGTGGAATAAAAACAATTCTATGAACAATTGCTGGACCAGCCACTTTTGTTGTATACATAGAGCCCTGAGGGGTAGCACTTTGGGAAGCAATTGAATGGCATCAGACGGCTTTGAGTCAGATATTTTAACCATCAAGGCACAATGTCCCCAAAATACAGCTTCCAGCTGCCGAAACCCGGGATCGAACCAGGGACATTTAGATCTTCAGTCTAACGCTCTCCCAACTGAGCTATTTCGGCACAGAAACTATAAACAAAGTGGCGTACAGCCAGAATATAAATCATTCTGAAAAAATGTCAATACATTTTAGGGAATTTCCATTTTCGGTAATTCATGAAATAGCTCTCGCAATGTTGCCTGGCATCGGACTAGCCTACGTGCTCTATGTGCTATTTGATGCTACTGATGCAATTTGAATCAGCGTTTCTAAACATCAAGGCACTTAGTCCCCAAAATACAGCCTTCAGCTGCCGAAACCCGGGATCGAACCAGGGACATTTAGATCTTCAGTCTAACGCTCTCCCAACTGAGCTATTTCGGCACAGAAACTAAAAATAAAGTGGTGTACAGCCAGAATATGAAACTCAGTGGAATAAAAACAATTCTATGAACAATTGCTGGAATAGCCACTTTTGTTGTATACATAGAGCCCTGAGGGGTAGCACTTTGGGAAGCAATTGAATGGCATCAGACGGCTTTGAGTCAGATATTTTAACCATCAAGGCACAATGTCCCCAAAATTCAGCCTTCAGCTGCCGAAACCCGGGATCGAAGCAGGGACATTCATCTCTAACGCTCCCCCAACTGAGCTATTTCGGCACAAGCACAGTGACCCTAGTGGCACTCGGTGGAATAAAAAAAATTCTATGAACAACTGCTGGACATTTCCTGGAACAGCCACTTTTGTTGTATACATAGAGCCCTGAGGGGTAGCACTTTGGGAAGCAATTGAATGGCATCAGACGGCTTTGAGTCAGATATTTTAACCATCAAGGCACAATGACCCCAAAATACAGCTTCTAGCTGCCGAAACCCGGGATCGAACCAGGGACATTTAGATCTTCAGTCTAACGCTCTCCCAACTGAGCTATTTCGGCACAAAAACTAAAAATAAAGTGGCGTACAGCCAGAATATGAAACTCGGTGGAATAAAAACAATTCTATGAACAATTGCTGGACCAGCCACTTTTGTTGTATACATAGAGCCCTGAGGGGTAGCACTTTGGGAAGCAATTGAATGGCATCAGACGGCTTTGAGTCAGATATTTTAACCATCAAGGCACAATGTCCCCAAAATACAGCTTCTAGCTGCCGAAACCCAGGATCGAACCAGGGACATTTAGATCTTCATTCTAACGCTCTCCCAACTGAGCTATTTCGGCACAAAAACTAAAAATAAAGTGGCGTACAGCCAGAATATGAAACTCGGTGGAATAAAAACAATTCTATGAACAATTGCTGGACCAGCCACTTTTGTTGTATACATAGAGCCCTGAGGGGTAGCACTTTGGGAAGCAATTGAATGGCATCAGACGGCTTTGAGTCAGATATTTTAACCATCAAGGCACAATGTCCCCAAAATACAGCTTCCAGCTGCCGAAACCCGGGATCGAACCAGGGACATTTAGATCTTCAGTCTAACGCTCTCCCAACTGAGCTATTTCGGCACAGAAACTATAAACAAAGTGGCGTACAGCCAGAATATAAATCATTCTGAAAAAATGTCAATACATTTTAGGGAATTTCCATTTTCGGTAATTCATGAAATAGCTCTCGCAATGTTGCCTGGCATCGGACTAGCCTACGTGCTCTATGTGCTATTTGATGCTACTGATGCAATTTGAATCAGCGTTTCTAAACATCAAGGCACTTAGTCCCCAAAATACAGCCTTCAGCTGCCGAAACCCGGGATCGAACCAGGGACATTTAGATCTTCAGTCTAACGCTCTCCCAACTGAGCTATTTCGGCACAGAAACTAAAAATAAAGTGGTGTACAGCCAGAATATGAAACTCAGTGGAATAAAAACAATTCTATGAACAATTGCTGGAATAGCCACTTTTGTTGTATACATAGAGCCCTGAGGGGTAGCACTTTGGGAAGCAATTGAATGGCATCAGACGGCTTTGAGTCAGATATTTTAACCATCAAGGCACAATGTCCCCAAAATTCAGCCTTCAGCTGCCGAAACCCGGGATCGAAGCAGGGACATTCATCTCTAACGCTCCCCCAACTGAGCTATTTCGGCACAAGCACAGTGACCCTAGTGGCACTCGGTGGAATAAAAAAAATTCTATGAACAACTGCTGGACATTTCCTGGAACAGCCACTTTTGTTGTATACATAGAGCCCTGAGGGGTAGCACTTTGGGAAGCAATTGAATGGCATCAGACGGCTTTGAGTCAGATATTTTAACCATCAAGGCACAATGACCCCAAAATACAGCTTCTAGCTGCCGAAACCCGGGATCGAACCAGGGACATTTAGATCTTCAGTCTAACGCTCTCCCAACTGAGCTATTTCGGCACAAAAACTAAAAATAAAGTGGCGTACAGCCAGAATATGAAACTCGGTGGAATAAAAACAATTCTATGAACAATTGCTGGACCAGCCACTTTTGTTGTATACATAGAGCCCTGAGGGGTAGCACTTTGGGAAGCAATTGAATGGCATCAGACGGCTTTGAGTCAGATATTTTAACCATCAAGGCACAATGTCCCCAAAATACAGCTTCTAGCTGCCGAAACCCAGGATCGAACCAGGGACATTTAGATCTTCATTCTAACGCTCTCCCAACTGAGCTATTTCGGCACAAAAACTAAAAATAAAGTGGCGTACAGCCAGAATATGAAACTCGGTGGAATAAAAACAATTCTATGAACAATTGCTGGACCAGCCACTTTTGTTGTATACATAGAGCCCTGAGGGGTAGCACTTTGGGAAGCAATTGAATGGCATCAGACGGCTTTGAGTCAGATATTTTAACCATCAAGGCACAATGTCCCCAAAATACAGCTTCCAGCTGCCGAAACCCGGGATCGAACCAGGGACATTTAGATCTTCAGTCTAACGCTCTCCCAACTGAGCTATTTCGGCACAGAAACTATAAACAAAGTGGCGTACAGCCAGAATATAAATCATTCTGAAAAAATGTCAATACATTTTAGGGAATTTCCATTTTCGGTAATTCATGAAGTAGCTCTCGCAATGTTGCCTGGCATCGGACTAGCCTACGTGCTCTATGTGCTATTTGATGCTACTGATGCAATTTGAATCAGCGTTTCTAAACATCAAGGCACTTAGTCCCCAAAATACAGCCTTCAGCTGCCGAAACCCGGGATCGAACCAGGGACATTTAGATCTTCAGTCTAACGCTCTCCCAACTGAGCTATTTCGGCACAGAAACTAAAAATAAAGTGGCGTACAGCCAGAATATGAAACTCAGTGGAATAAAAACAATTCTATGAACAATTGCTGGACCAGCCACTTTTGTTGTTTACATAGAGCCCTGAGGGGTAGCACTTTGGGAAGCAATTGAATGGCATCAGACGGCTTTGAGTCAGATATTTTAACCATCAAGGCACAATGTCCCCAAAATACAGCTTCTAGCTGCCGAAACCCGGGATCGAACCAGGGACATTTAGATCTTCAGTCTAACGCTCTCCCAACTGAGCTATTTCGGCACAAAAACTAAAAATAAAGTGTCGTACAGCCAGAATATGAAACTCGGTGGAATAAAAACAATTCTATGAACAATTGCTGGACCAGCCACTTTTGTTGTATACATAGAGCCCTGAGGGGTAGCACTTTGGGAAGCAATTGAATGGCATCAGACGGCTTTGAGTCAGATATTTTAACCATCAAGGCACAATGTCCCCAAAATTCAGCCTTCAGCTGCCGAAACCCGGGATCGAAGCAGGGACATTCATCTCTAACGCTCCCCCAACTGAGCTATTTCGGCACAAGCACAGTGACCCTAGTGGCACTCGGTGGAATAAAACAAATTCTATGAACAACTGCTGGACATTTCCTGGAACAGCCACTTTTGTTGTATACATAGAGCCCTGAGGGGTAGCACTTTGGGAAGCAATTGAATGGCATCAGACGGCTTTGAGTCAGATATTTTAACCATCAAGGCACAATGTCCCCAAAATACAGCTTCTAGCTGCCGAAACCCGGGATCGAACCAGGGACATTTAGATCTTCAGTCTAACGCTCTCCCAACTGAGCTATTTCGGCACAAAAACTAAAAATAAAGTGGCGTACAGCCAGAATATGAAACTCGGTGGAATAAAAACAATTCTATGAACAATTGCTGGACCAGCCACTTTTGTTGTATGCATAGAGCCCTGAGGGGTAGCACTTTGGGAAGCAATTGAATGGCATCAGACGGCTTTGAGTCAGATATTTTAACCATCAAGGCACAATGTCCCCAAAATACAGCTTCCAGCTGCCGAAACCCGGGATCGAACCAGGGACATTTAGATCTTCAGTCTAACGCTCTCCCAACTGAGCTATTTCGGCACAGAAACTATAAACAAAGTGGCGTACAGCCAGAATATAAATCATTCTGAAAAAATGTCAATACATTTTAGGGAATTTCCATTTTCGGTAATTCATGAAGTAGCTCTCGCAATGTTGCCTGGCATCGGACTAGCGTACGTGCTCTATGTGCTATTTGATGCTACTGATGCAATTTGAATCAGCGTTTCTAAACATCAAGGCACTTAGTCCCCAAAATACAGCCTTCAGCTGCCGAAACCCGGGATCGAACCAGGGACATTTAGATCTTCAGTCTAACGCTCTCCCAACTGAGCTATTTCGGCACAGAAACTAAAAATAAAGTGGCGTACAGCCAGAATATGAAACTCAGTGGAATAAAAACAATTCTATGAACAATTGCTGGACCAGCCACTTTTGTTGTTTACATAGAGCCCTGAGGGGTAGCACTTTGGGAAGCAATTGAATGGCATCAGACGGCTTTGAGTCAGATATTTTAACCATCAAGGCACAATGTCCCCAAAATACAGCTTCCAGCTGCCGAAACCCGGGATCGAACCAGGGACATTTAGATCTTCAGTCTAACGCTCTCCCAACTGAGCTATTTCGGCACAGAAACTAATAAAAAAGTGGCGTACAGCCAGAATATAAATCATTCTGAAAAAAATGTCAATACATTTTAGGGAATTTCCATTTTCGGTAATTCATGAAGTAGCTCTCGCAATGTTGCCTGGCATCGGACTAGCCTACGTGCTCTATGTGCTATTTGATGCTACTGATGCAATTTGAATCAGCGTTTCTAAACATCAAGGCACTTAGTCCCCAAAATACAGCCTTCAGCTGCCGAAACCCGGGATCGAACCAGGGACATTTAGATCTTCAGTCTAACGCTCTCCCAACTGAGCTATTTCGGCACAGAAACTAAAAATAAAGTGGTGTACAGCCAGAATATGAAACTCAGTGGAATAAAAACAATTCTATGAACAATTGCTGGAATAGCCACTTTTGTTGTATACATAGAGCCCTGAGGGGTAGCACTTTGGGAAGCAATTGAATGGCATCAGACGGCTTTGAGTCAGATATTTTAACCATCAAGGCACAATGTCCCCAAAATTCAGCCTTCAGCTGCCGAAACCCGGGATCGAAGCAGGGACATTCATCTCTAACGCTCCCCCAACTGAGCTATTTCGGCACAAGCACAGTGACCCTAGTGGCACTCGGTGGAATAAAAACAATTCTATGAACAATTGCTGGACCAGCCACTTTTGTTGTATACATAGAGCCCTGAGGGGTAGCACTTTGGGAAGCAATTGAATGGCATCAGACGGCTTTGAGTCAGATATTTTAACCATCAAGGCACAATGTCCCCAAAATACAGCTTCTAGCTGCCGAAACCCGGGATCGAACCAGGGACATTTAGATCTTCAGTCTAACGCTCTCCCAACTGAGCTATTTCGGCACAAAAACTAAAAATAAAGTGGCGTACAGCCAGAATATGAAACTCGGTGGAATAAAAACAATTCTATGAACAATTGCTGGACCAGCCACTTTTGTTGTATACACTCGGTTGCCTGGCATCGGACTAGCCTACGTGCTCTATGTGCTATTTGATGCTACTGATGCAATTTGAATCAGCGTTTCTAAACATCAAGGCACTTAGTCCCCAAAATACAGCCTTCAGCTGCCGAAACCCGGGATCGAACCAGGGACATTTAGATCTTCAGTCTAACGCTCTCCCAACTGAGCTATTTCGGCACAGAAACTAAAAATAAAGTGGCGTACAGCCAGAATATGAAACTCAGTGGAATAAAAACAATTCTATGAACAATTGCTGGACCAGCCACTTTTGTTGTTTACATAGAGCCCTGAGGGGTAGCACTTTGGGAAGCAATTGAATGGCATCAGACGGCTTTGAGTCAGATATTTTAACCATCAAGGCACAATGTCCCCAAAATACAGCTTCTAGCTGCCGAAACCCGGGATCGAACCAGGGACATTTAGATCTTCAGTCTAACGCTCTCCCAACTGAGCTATTTCGGCACAAAAACTAAAAATAAAGTGGCGTAAAGCCAGAATATGAAACTCGGTGGAATAAAAACAATTCTATGAACAATTGCTGGACCAGCCACTTTTGTTGTATACATAGAGCCCTGAGGGGTAGCACTTTGGGAAGCAATTGAATGGCATCAGACGGCTTTGAGTCAGATATTTTAACCATCAAGGCACAATGTCCCCAAAATTCAGCCTTCAGCTGCCGAAACCCGGGATCGAAGCAGGGACATTCATCTCTAACGCTCCCCCAACTGAGCTATTTCGGCACAAGCACAGTGACCCTAGTGGCACTCGGTGGAATAAAACAAATTCTATGAACAACTGCTGGACATTTCCTGGAACAGCCACTTTTGTTGTATACATAGAGCCCTGAGGGGTAGCACTTTGGGAAGCAATTGAATGGCATCAGACGGCTTTGAGTCAGATATTTTAACCATCAAGGCACAATGTCATCAAAATACAGCTTCTAGCTGCCGAAACCCGGGATCGAACCAGGGACATTTAGATCTTCAGTCTAACGCTCTCCCAACTGAGCTATTTCGGCACAAAAACTAAAAATAAAGTGGCGTACAGCCAGAATATGAAACTCGGTGGAATAAAAACAATTCTATGAACAATTGCTGGACCAGCCACTTTTGTTGTATACATAGAGCCCTGAGGGGTAGCACTTTGGGAAGCAATTGAATGGCATCAGACGGCTTTGAGTCAGATATTTTAACCATCAAGGCACAATGTCCCCAAAATACAGCTTCCAGCTGCCGAAACCCGGGATCGAACCAGGGACATTTAGATCTTCAGTCTAACGCTCTCCCAACTGAGCTATTTCGGCACAGAAACTATAAACAAAGTGGCGTACAGCCAGAATATAAATCATTCTGAAAAAATGTCAATACATTTTAGGGAATTTCCATTTTCGGTAATTCATGAAGTAGCTCTCGCAATGTTGCCTGGCATCGGACTAGCCTACGTGCTCTATGTGCTATTTGATGCTACTGATGCAAATTGAATCAGCGTTTCTAAACATCAAGGCACTTAGTCCCCAAAATACAGCCTTCAGCTGCCGAAACCCGGGATCGAACCAGGGACATTTAGATCTTCAGTCTAACACTCTCCCAACTGAGCTATTTCGGCACAGAAACTAAAAACAAAGTGGCGTACAGCCAGAATATGAAACTCAGTGGAATAAAAACAATTCTATGAACAATTGCTGGACCAGCCACTTTTGTTGTTTACATAGAGCCCTGAGGGGTAGCACTTTGGGAAGCAATTGAATGGCATCAGACGGCTTTGAGTCAGATATTTTAACCATCAAGGCACAATGTCCCCAAAATACAGCTTCCAGCTGCCGAAACCCGGGATTGAACCAGGGACATTTAGATCTTCAGTCTAACGCTCTCCCAACTGAGCTATTTTGGCACAGAAACTAATAACAAAGTGGCGTACAGCCAGAATATAAATCATTCTGAAAAAATGTCAATACATTTTAGGGAATTTCAATTTTCGGTAATTCATGAAGTAGCTCTCGCAATGTTGCCTGGCATCGGACTAGCCTACGTGCTCTATGTGCTATTTGATGCTACTGATGCAATTTGAATCAGCGTTTCTAAACATCAAGGCACTTAGTCCCCAAAATACAGCCTTCAGCTGCCGAAACCCGGGATCGAACCAGGGACATTTAGATCTTCAGTCTAACGCTCTCCCAACTGAGCTATTTCGGCACAGAAACTAAAAATAAAGTGGTGTACAGCCAGAATATGAAACTCAGTGGAATAAAAACAATTCTATGAACAATTGCTGGAATAGCCACTTTTGTTGTATACATAGAGCCCTGAGGGGTAGCACTTTGGGAAGCAATTGAATGGCATCAGACGGCTTTGAGTCAGATATTTTAACCATCAAGGCACAATGTCCCCAAAATTCAGCCTTCAGCTGCCGAAACCCGGGATCGAAGCAGGGACATTCATCTCTAACGCTCCCCCAACTGAGCTATTTCGGCACAAGCACAGTGACCCTAGTGGCACTCGGTGGAATAAAAACAATTCTATGAACAATTGCTGGACCAGCCACTTTTGTTGTATACATAGAGCCCTGAGGGGTAGCACTTTGGGAAGCAATTGAATGGCATCAGACGGCTTTGAGTCAGATATTTTAACCATCAAGGCACAATGTCCCCAAAATACAGCTTCCAGCTGCCGAAACCCGGGATCGAACCAGGGACATTTAGATCTTCAGTCTAACGCTCTCCCAACTGAGCTATTTCGGCACAGAAACTATAAACAAAGTGGCGTACAGCCAGAATATAAATCATTCTGAAAAAATGTCAATACATTTTAGGGAATTTCCATTTTCGGTAATTCATGAAGTAGCTCTCGCAATGTTGCCTGGCATCGGACTAGCCTACGTGCTCTATGTGCTATTTGATGCTACTGATGCAATTTGAATCAGCGTTTCTAAACATCAAGGCACTTAGTCCCCAAAATACAGCCTTCAGCTGCCGAAACCCGGGATCGAACCAGGGACATTTAGATCTTCAGTCTAACGCTCTCCCAACTGAGCTATTTCGGCACAGAAACTAAAAATAAAGTGGCGTACAGCCAGAATATGAAACTCAGTGGAATAAAAACAATTCTATGAACAATTGCTGGACCAGCCACTTTTGTTGTTTACATAGAGCCCTGAGGGGTAGCACTTTGGGAAGCAATTGAATGGCATCAGACGGCTTTGAGTCAGATATTTTAACCATCAAGGCACAATGTCCCCAAAATACAGCTTCTAGCTGCCGAAACCCGGGATCGAACCAGGGACATTTAGATCTTCAGTCTAACGCTCTCCCAACTGAGCTATTTCGGCACAAAAACTAAAAATAAAGTGTCGTACAGCCAGAATATGAAACTCGGTGGAATAAAAACAATTCTATGAACAATTGCTGGACCAGCCACTTTTGTTGTATACATAGAGCCCTGAGGGGTAGCACTTTGGGAAGCAATTGAATGGCATCAGACGGCTTTGAGTCAGATATTTTAACCATCAAGGCACAATGTCCCCAAAATACAGCTTCTAGCTGCCGAAACCCGGGATCGAACCAGGGACATTTAGATCTTCAGTCTAACGCTCTCCCAACTGAGCTATTTCGGCACAAAAACTAAAAATAAAGTGGCGTACAGCCAGAATATGAAACTCGGTGGAATAAAAACAATTCTATGAACAATTGCTGGACCAGCCACTTTTGTTGTATGCATAGAGCCCTGAGGGGTAGCACTTTGGGAAGCAATTGAATGGCATCAGACGGCTTTGAGTCAGATATTTTAACCATCAAGGCACAATGTCCCCAAAATACAGCTTCCAGCTGCCGAAACCCGGGATCGAACCAGGGACATTTAGATCTTCAGTCTAACGCTCTCCCAACTGAGCTATTTCGGCACAGAAACTATAAACAAAGTGGCGTACAGCCAGAATATAAATCATTCTGAAAAAATGTCAATACATTTTAGGGAATTTCCATTTTCGGTAATTCATGAAGTAGCTCTCGCAATGTTGCCTGGCATCGGACTAGCGTACGTGCTCTATGTGCTATTTGATGCTACTGATGCAATTTGAATCAGCGTTTCTAAACATCAAGGCACTTAGTCCCCAAAATACAGCCTTCAGCTGCCGAAACCCGGGATCGAACCAGGGACATTTAGATCTTCAGTCTAACGCTCTCCCAACTGAGCTATTTCGGCACAGAAACTAAAAATAAAGTGGCGTACAGCCAGAATATGAAACTCAGTGGAATAAAAACAATTCTATGAACAATTGCTGGACCAGCCACTTTTGTTGTTTACATAGAGCCCTGAGGGGTAGCACTTTGGGAAGCAATTGAATGGCATCAGACGGCTTTGAGTCAGATATTTTAACCATCAAGGCACAATGTCCCCAAAATACAGCTTCCAGCTGCCGAAACCCGGGATCGAACCAGGGACATTTAGATCTTCAGTCTAACGCTCTCCCAACTGAGCTATTTCGGCACAGAAACTAATAAAAAAGTGGCGTACAGCCAGAATATAAATCATTCTGAAAAAAATGTCAATACATTTTAGGGAATTTCCATTTTCGGTAATTCATGAAGTAGCTCTCGCAATGTTGCCTGGCATCGGACTAGCCTACGTGCTCTATGTGCTATTTGATGCTACTGATGCAATTTGAATCAGCGTTTCTAAACATCAAGGCACTTAGTCCCCAAAATACAGCCTTCAGCTGCCGAAACCCGGGATCGAACCAGGGACATTTAGATCTTCAGTCTAACGCTCTCCCAACTGAGCTATTTCGGCACAGAAACTAAAAATAAAGTGGTGTACAGCCAGAATATGAAACTCAGTGGAATAAAAACAATTCTATGAACAATTGCTGGAATAGCCACTTTTGTTGTATACATAGAGCCCTGAGGGGTAGCACTTTGGGAAGCAATTGAATGGCATCAGACGGCTTTGAGTCAGATATTTTAACCATCAAGGCACAATGTCCCCAAAATTCAGCCTTCAGCTGCCGAAACCCGGGATCGAAGCAGGGACATTCATCTCTAACGCTCCCCCAACTGAGCTATTTCGGCACAAGCACAGTGACCCTAGTGGCACTCGGTGGAATAAAAACAATTCTATGAACAATTGCTGGACCAGCCACTTTTGTTGTATACATAGAGCCCTGAGGGGTAGCACTTTGGGAAGCAATTGAATGGCATCAGACGGCTTTGAGTCAGATATTTTAACCATCAAGGCACAATGTCCCCAAAATACAGCTTCTAGCTGCCGAAACCCGGGATTGAACCAGGGACATTTAGATCTTCAGTCTAACGCTCTCCCAACTGAGCTATTTCGGCACAAAAACTAAAAATAAAGTGGCGTACAGCCAGAATATGAAACTCGGTGGAATAAAAACAATTCTATGAACAATTGCTGGACCAGCCACTTTTGTTGTATACACTCGGTTGCCTGGCATCGGACTAGCCTACGTGCTCTATGTGCTATTTGATGCTACTGATGCAATTTGAATCAGCGTTTCTAAACATCAAGGCACTTAGTCCCCAAAATACAGCCTTCAGCTGCCGAAACCCGGGATCGAACCAGGGACATTTAGATCTTCAGTCTAACGCTCTCCCAACTGAGCTATTTCGGCACAGAAACTAAAAATAAAGTGGCGTACAGCCAGAATATGAAACTCAGTGGAATAAAAACAATTCTATGAACAATTGCTGGACCAGCCACTTTTGTTGTTTACATAGAGCCCTGAGGGGTAGCACTTTGGGAAGCAATTGAATGGCATCAGACGGCTTTGAGTCAGATATTTTAACCATCAAGGCACAATGTCCCCAAAATACAGCTTCTAGCTGCCGAAACCCGGGATCGAACCAGGGACATTTAGATCTTCAGTCTAACGCTCTCCCAACTGAGCTATTTCGGCACAAAAACTAAAAATAAAGTGGCGTACAGCCAGAATATGAAACTCGGTGGAATAAAAACAATTCTATGAACAATTGCTGGACCAGCCACTTTTGTTGTATACATAGAGCCCTGAGGGGTAGCACTTTGGGAAGCAATTGAATGGCATCAGACGGCTTTGAGTCAGATATTTTAACCATCAAGGCACAATGTCCCCAAAATTCAGCCTTCAGCTGCCGAAACCCGGGATCGAAGCAGGGACATTCATCTCTAACGCTCCCCCAACTGAGCTATTTCGGCACAAGCACAGTGACCCTAGTGGCACTCGGTGGAATAAAACAAATTCTATGAACAACTGCTGGACATTTCCTGGAACAGCCACTTTTGTTGTATACATAGAGCCCTGAGGGGTAGCACTTTGGGAAGCAATTGAATGGCATCAGACGGCTTTGAGTCAGATATTTTAACCATCAAGGCACAATGTCATCAAAATACAGCTTCTAGCTGCCGAAACCCGGGATCGAACCAGGGACATTTAGATCTTCAGTCTAACGCTCTCCCAACTGAGCTATTTCGGCACAAAAACTAAAAATAAAGTGGCGTACAGCCAGAATATGAAACTCGGTGGAATAAAAACAATTCTATGAACAATTGCTGGACCAGCCACTTTTGTTGTATACATAGAGCCCTGAGGGGTAGCACTTTGGGAAGCAATTGAATGGCATCAGACGGCTTTGAGTCAGATATTTTAACCATCAAGGCACAATGTCCCCAAAATACAGCTTCCAGCTGCCGAAACCCGGGATCAAACCAGGGACATTTAGATCTTCAGTCTAACGCTCTCCCAACTGAGCTATTTCGGCACAGAAACTATAAACAAAGTGGCGTACAGCCAGAATATAAATCATTCTGAAAAAATGTCAATACATTTTAGGGAATTTCCATTTTCGGTAATTCATGAAGTAGCTCTCGCAATGTTGCCTGGCATCGGACTAGCCTACGTGCTCTATGTGCTATTTGATGCTACTGATGCAAATTGAATCAGCGTTTCTAAACATCAAGGCACTTAGTCCCCAAAATACAGCCTTCAGCTGCCGAAACCCGGGATCGAACCAGGGACATTTAGATCTTCAGTCTAACACTCTCCCAACTGAGCTATTTCGGCACAGAAACTAAAAACAAAGTGGCGTACAGCCAGAATATGAAACTCAGTGGAATAAAAACAATTCTATGAACAATTGCTGGACCAGCCACTTTTGTTGTTTACATAGAGCCCTGAGGGGTAGCACTTTGGGAAGCAATTGAATGGCATCAGACGGCTTTGAGTCAGATATTTTAACCATCAAGGCACAATGTCCCCAAAATACAGCTTCCAGCTGCCGAAACCCGGGATTGAACCAGGGACATTTAGATCTTCAGTCTAACGCTCTCCCAACTGAGCTATTTTGGCACAGAAACTAATAACAAAGTGGCGTACAGCCAGAATATAAATCATTCTGAAAAAATGTCAATACATTTTAGGGAATTTCAATTTTCGGTAATTCATGAAGTAGCTCTCGCAATGTTGCCTGGCATCGGACTAGCCTACGTGCTCTATGTGCTATTTGATGCTACTGATGCAATTTGAATCAGCGTTTCTAAACATCAAGGCACTTAGTCCCCAAAATACAGCCTTCAGCTGCCGAAACCCGGGATCGAACCAGGGACATTTAGATCTTCAGTCTAACGCTCTCCCAACTGAGCTATTTCGGCACAGAAACTAAAAATAAAGTGGTGTACAGCCAGAATATGAAACTCAGTGGAATAAAAACAATTCTATGAACAATTGCTGGAATAGCCACTTTTGTTGTATACATAGAGCCCTGAGGGGTAGCACTTTGGGAAGCAATTGAATGGCATCAGACGGCTTTGAGTCAGATATTTTAACCATCAAGGCACAATGTCCCCAAAATTCAGCCTTCAGCTGCCGAAACCCGGGATCGAAGCAGGGACATTCATCTCTAACGCTCCCCCAACTGAGCTATTTCGGCACAAGCACAGTGACCCTAGTGGCACTCGGTGGAATAAAAACAATTCTATGAACAATTGCTGGACCAGCCACTTTTGTTGTATACATAGAGCCCTGAGGGGTAGCACTTTGGGAAGCAATTGAATGGCATCAGACGGCTTTGAGTCAGATATTTTAACCATCAAGGCACAATGTCCCCAAAATACAGCTTCTAGCTGCCGAAACCCGGGATCGAACCAGGGACATTTAGATCTTCAGTCTAACGCTCTCCCAACTGAGCTATTTCGGCACAAAAACTAAAAATAAAGTGGCGTACAGCCAGAATATGAAACTCGGTGGAATAAAAACAATTCTATGAACAATTGCTGGACCAGCCACTTTTGTTGTATACACTCGGTTGCCTGGCATCGGACTAGCCTACGTGCTCTATGTGCTATTTGATGCTACTGATGCAAATTGAATCAGCGTTTCTAAACATCAAGGCACTTAGTCCCCAAAATACAGCCTTCAGCTGCCGAAACCCGGGATCGAACCAGGGACATTTAGATCTTCAGTCTAACACTCTCCCAACTGAGCTATTTCGGCACAGAAACTAAAAACAAAGTGGCGTACAGCCAGAATATGAAACTCAGTGGAATAAAAACAATTCTATGAACAATTGCTGGACCAGCCACTTTTGTTGTTTACATAGAGCCCTGAGGGGTAGCACTTTGGGAAGCAATTGAATGGCATCAGACGGCTTTGAGTCAGATATTTTAACCATCAAGGCACAATGTCCCCAAAATACAGCTTCCAGCTGCCGAAACCCGGGATTGAACCAGGGACATTTAGATCTTCAGTCTAACGCTCTCCCAACTGAGCTATTTTGGCACAGAAACTAATAACAAAGTGGCGTACAGCCAGAATATAAATCATTCTGAAAAAATGTCAATACATTTTAGGGAATTTCCATTTTCGGTAATTCATGAAGTAGCTCTCGCAATGTTGCCTGGCATCGGACCAGCCTACGTGCTCTATGTGCTATTTGATGCTACTGATGCAATTTGAATCAGCGTTTCTAAACATCAAGGCACTTAGTCCCCAAAATACAGCCTTCAGCTGCCGAAACCCGGGATCGAACCAGGGACATTTAGATCTTCAGTCTAACGCTCTCCCAACTGAGCTATTTCGGCACAGAAACTAAAAATAAAGTGGTGTACAGCCAGAATATGAAACTCAGTGGAATAAAAACAATTCTATGAACAATTGCTGGAATAGCCACTTTTGTTGTATACATAGAGCCCTGAGGGGTAGCACTTTGGGAAGCAATTGAATGGCATCAGACGGCTTTGAGTCAGATATTTTAACCATCAAGGCACAATGTCCCCAAAATTCAGCCTTCAGCTGCCGAAACCCGGGATCGAAGCAGGGACATTCATCTCTAACGCTCCCCCAACTGAGCTATTTCGGCACAAGCACAGTGACCCTAGTGGCACTCGGTGGAATAAAAACAATTCTATGAACAATTGCTGGACCAGCCACTTTTGTTGCATACATAGAGCCCTGAGGGGTAGCACTTTGGGAAGCAATTGAATGGCATCAGACGGCTTTGAGTCAGATATTTTAACCATCAAGGCACAATGTCCCCAAAATACAGCTTCTAGCTGCCGAAACCCGGGATCGAACCAGGGACATTAAGATCTTCAGTCTAACGCTCTCCCAACTGAGCTATTTCGGCACAAAAACTAAAAATAAAGTGGCGTACAGCCAGAATATGAAACTCGGTGGAATAAAAACAATTCTATGAACAATTGCTGGACCAGCCACTTTTGTTGTATACACTCGGTTGCCTGGCATCGGACTAGCCTACGTGCTCTATGTGCTATTTGATGCTACTGATGCAATTTGAATCAGCGTTTCTAAACATCAAGGCACTTAGTCCCCAAAATACAGCCTTCAGCTGCCGAAACCCGGGATCGAACCAGGGACATTTAGATCTTCAGTCTAACGCTCTCCCAACTGAGCTATTTCGGCACAGAAACTAAAAATAAAGTGGCGTACAGCCAGAATATGAAACTCAGTGGAATAAAAACAATTCTATGAACAATTGCTGGACCAGCCACTTTTGTTGTTTACTTAGAGCCCTGAGGGGTAGCACTTTGGGAAGCAATTGAATGGCATCAGACGGCTTTGAGTCAGATATTTTAACCATCAAGGCACAATGTCCCCAAAATACAGCTTCTAGCTGCCGAAACCCGGGATCGAACCAGGGACATTTAGATCTTCAGTCTAACGCTCTCCCAACTGAGCTATTTCGGCACAAAAACTAAAAATAAAGTGGCGTAAAGCCAGAATATGAAACTCGGTGGAATAAAAACAATTCTATGAACAATTGCTGGACCAGCCACTTTTGTTGTATACATAGAGCCCTGAGGGGTAGCACTTTGGGAAGCAATTGAATGGCATCAGACGGCTTTGAGTCAGATATTTTAACCATCAAGGCACAATGTCCCCAAAATACAGCTTCCAGCTGCCGAAACCCGGGATCGAACCAGGGACATTTAGATCTTCAGTCTAACGCTCTCCCAACTGAGCTATTTCGGCACAGAAACTATAAACAAAGTGGCGTACAGCCAGAATATAAATCATTCTGAAAAAATGTCAATACATTTTAGGGAATTTCCATTTTCGGTAATTCATGAAGTAGCTCTCGCAATGTTGCCTGGCATCGGACTAGCCTACGTGCTCTATGTGCTATTTGATGCTACTGATGCAAATTGAATCAGCGTTTCTAAACATCAAGGCACTTAGTCCCCAAAATACAGCCTTCAGCTGCCGAAACCCGGGATCGAACCAGGGACATTTAGATCTTCAGTCTAACACTCTCCCAACTGAGCTATTTCGGCACAGAAACTAAAAACAAAGTGACGTACAGCCAGAATATGAAACTCAGTGGAATAAAAACAATTCTATGAACAATTGCTGGACCAGCCACTTTTGTTGTTTACATAGAGCCCTGAGGGGTAGCACTTTGGGAAGCAATTGAATGGCATCAGACGGCTTTGAGTCAGATATTTTAACCATCAAGGCACAATGTCCCCAAAATACAGCTTCTAGCTGCCGAAACCCGGGATCGAACCAGGGACATTTAGATCTTCAGTCTAACACTCTCCCAACTGAGCTATTTCGGCACAGAAACTATAAACAAAGTGGCGTACAGCCAGAATATAAATCATTCTGAAAAAATGTCAATACATTTTAGGGAATTTCCATTTTCGGTAATTCATGAAGTAGCTCTCGCAATGTTGCCTGGCATCGGACTAGCCTACGTGCTCTATGTGCTATTTGATGCTACTGATGCAATTTGAATCAGCGTTTCTAAACATCAAGGCACTTAGTCCCCAAAATACAGCCTTCAGCTGCCGAAACCCGGGATCGAACCAGGGACATTTAGATCTTCAGTCTAACGCTCTCCCAACTGAGCTATTTCGGCACAGAAACTAAAAATAAAGTGGCGTACAGCCAGAATATGAAACTCAGTGGAATAAAAACAATTCTATGAACAATTGCTGGACCAGCCACTTTTGTTGTTTACATAGAGCCCTGAGGGGTAGCACTTTGGGAAGCAATTGAATGGCATCAGACGGCTTTGAGTCAGATATTTTAACCATCAAGGCACAATGTCCCCAAAATACAGCTTCAAGCTGCCGAAACCCGGGATCGAACCAGGGACATTTAGATCTTCAGTCTAACGCTCTCCCAACTGAGCTATTTCGGCACAGAAACTAATAAAAAAGTGGCGTACAGCCAGAATATAAATCATTCTGAAAAAATGTCAATACATTTTAGGGAATTTCCATTTTCGGTAATTCATGAAGTAGCTCTCGCAATGTTGCCTGGCATCGGACTAGCCTACGTGCTCTATGTGCTATTTGATGCTACTGATGCAAATTGAATCAGCGTTTCTAAACATCAAGGCACTTAGTCCCCAAAATACAGCCTTCAGCTGCCGAAACCCGGGATCGAACCAGGGACATTTAGATCTTCAGTCTAACGCTCTCCCAACTGAGCTATTTCGGCACAAAAACTAAAAATAAAGTGGCGTACAGCCAGAATATGAAACTCGGTGGAATAAAAACAATTCTATGAACAATTGCTGGACCAGCCACTTTTGTTGTATACATAGAGCCCTGAGGGGTAGCACTTTGGGAAGCAATTGAATGGCATCAGACGGCTTTGAGTCAGATATTTTAACCATCAAGGCACAATGTCCCCAAAATACAGCTTCCAGCTGCCGAAACCCGGGATCGAACCAGGGACATTTAGATCTTCAGTCTAACGCTCTCCCAACTGAGCTATTTCGGCACAGAAACTATAAACAAAGTGGCGTACAGCCAGAATATAAATCATTCTGAAAAAATGTCAATACATTTTAGGGAATTTCCATTTTCGGTAATTCATGAAGTAGCTCTCGCAATGTTGCCTGGCATCGGACTAGCCTACGTGCTCTATGTGCTATTTGATGCTACTGATGCAATTTGAATCAGCGTTTCTAAACATCAAGGCACTTAGTCCCCAAAATACAGCCTTCAGCTGCCGAAACCCGGGATTGAACCAGGGACATTTAGATCTTCAGTCTAACGCTCTCCCAACTGAGCTATTTCGGCACAGAAACTAAAAATAAAGTGGTGTACAGCCAGAATATGAAACTCAGTGGAATAAAAACAATTCTATGAACAATTGCTGGAATAGCCACTTTTGTTGTATACATAGAGCCCTGAGGGGTAGCACTTTGGGAAGCAATTGAATGGCATCAGACGGCTTTGAGTCAGATATTTTAACCATCAAGGCACAATGTCCCCAAAATTCAGCCTTCAGCTGCCGAAACCCGGGATCGAAGCAGGGACATTCATCTCTAACGCTCCCCCAACTGAGCTATTTCGGCACAAGCACAGTGACCCTAGTGGCACTCGGTGGAATAAAAACAATTCTATGAACAATTGCTGGACCAGCCACTTTTGTTGTATACATAGAGCCCTGAGGGGTAGCACTTTGGGACGCAATTGAATGGCATCAGACGGCTTTGAGTCAGATATTTTAACCATCAAGGCACAATGTCCCCAAAATACAGCTTCTAGCTGCCGAAACCCGGGATCGAACCAGGGACATTTAGATCTTCAGTCTAACGCTCTCCCAACTGAGCTATTTCGGCACAAAAACTAAAAATAAAGTGGCGTACAGCCAGAATATGAAACTCGGTGGAATAAAAACAATTCTATGAACAATTGCTGGACCAGCCACTTTTGTTGTATACACTCGGTTGCCTGGCATCGGACTAGCCTACGTGCTCTATGTGCTATTTGATGCTACTGATGCAATTTGAATCAGCGTTTCTAAACATCAAGGCACTTAGTCCCCAAAATACAGCCTTCAGCTGCCGAAACCCGGGATCGAACCAGGGACATTTAGATCTTCAGTCTAACGCTCTCCCAACTGAGCTATTTCGGCACAGAAACTAAAAATAAAGTGGCGTACAGCCAGAATATGAAACTCAGTGGAATAAAAACAATTCTATGAACAATTGCTGGACCAGCCACTTTTGTTGTTTACTTAGAGCCCTGAGGGGTAGCACTTTGGGAAGCAATTGAATGGCATCAGACGGCTTTGAGTCAGATATTTTAACCATCAAGGCACAATGTCCCCAAAATACAGCTTCTAGCTGCCGAAACCCGGGATCGAACCAGGGACATTTAGATCTTCAGTCTAACGCTCTCCCAACTGAGCTATTTCGGCACAAAAACTAAAAATAAAGTGGCGTAAAGCCAGAATATGAAACTCGGTGGAATAAAAACAATTCTATGAACAATTGCTGGACCAGCCACTTTTGTTGTTTACATAGAGCCCTGAGGGGTAGCACTTTGGGAAGCAATTGAATGGCATCAGACGGCTTTGAGTCAGATATTTTAACCATCAAGGCACAATGTCCCCAAAATACAGCTTCCAGCTGCCGAAACCCGGGATCGAACCAGGGACATTTAGATCTTCAGTCTAACGCTCTCCCAACTGAGCTATTTCGGCACAGAAACTATAAACAAAGTGGCGTACAGCCAGAATATAAATCATTCTGAAAAAATGTCAATACATTTTAGGGAATTTCCATTTTCGGTAATTCATGAAGTAGCTCTCGCAATGTTGCCTGGCATCGGACTAGCCTACGTGCTCTATGTGCTATTTGATGCTACTGATGCAATTTGAATCAGCGTTTCTAAACATCAAGGCACTTAGTCCCCAAAATACAGCCTTCAGCTGCCGAAACCCGGGATCGAACCAGGGACATTTAGATCTTCAGTCTAACGCTCTCCCAACTGAGCTATTTCGGCACAGAAACTAAAAATAAAGTGGCGTACAGCCAGAATATGAAACTCAGTGGAATAAAAACAATTCTATGAACAATTGCTGGACCAGCCACTTTTGTTGTTTACATAGAGCCCTGAGGGGTAGCACTTTGGGAAGCAATTGAATGGCATCAGACGGCTTTGAGTCAGATATTTTAACCATCAAGGCACAATGTCCCCAAAATACAGCTTCCAGCTGCCGAAACCCGGGATTGAACCAGGGACATTTAGATCTTCAGTCTAACGCTCTCCCAACTGAGCTATTTTGGCACAGAAACTAATAACAAAGTGGCGTACAGCCAGAATATAAATCATTCTGAAAAAATGTCAATACATTTTAGGGAATTTCCATTTTCGGTAATTCATGAAGTAGCTCTCGCAATGTTGCCTGGCATCGGACTAGCCTACGTGCTCTATGTGCTATTTGATGCTACTGATGCAAATTGAATCAGCGTTTCTAAACATCAAGGCACTTAGTCCCCAAAATACAGCCTTCAGCTGCCGAAACCCGGGATCGAACCAGGGACATTTAGATCTTCAGTCTAACGCTCTCCCAACTGAGCTATTTCGGCACAAAAACTAAAAATAAAGTGGCGTACAGCCAGAATATGAAACTCGGTGGAATAAAAACAATTCTATGAACAATTGCTGGACCAGCCACTTTTGTTGTATACATAGAGCCCTGAGGGGTAGCACTTTGGGAAGCAATTGAATGGCATCAGACGGCTTTGAGTCAGATATTTTAACCATCAAGGCACAAAGTCCCCAAAATACAGCTTCCAGCTGCCGAAACCCGGGATCGAACCAGGGACATTTAGATCTTCAGTCTAACGCTCTCCCAACTGAGCTATTTCGGCACAGAAACTATAAACAAAGTGGCGTACAGCCAGAATATAAATCATTCTGAAAAAATGTCAATACATTTTAGGGAATTTCCATTTTCGGTAATTCATGAAGTAGCTCTCGCAATGTTGCCTGGCATCGGACTAGCCTACGTGCTCTATGTGCTATTTGATGCTACTGATGCAAATTGAATCAGCGTTTCTAAACATCAAGGCACTTAGTCCCCAAAATACAGCCTTCAGCTGCCGAAACCCGGGATCGAACCAGGGACATTTAGATCTTCAGTCTAACACTCTCCCAACTGAGCTATTTCGGCACAGAAACTAAAAACAAAGTGACGTACAGCCAGAATATGAAACTCAGTGGAATAAAAACAATTCTATGAACAATTGCTGGACCAGCCACTTTTGTTGTTTACATAGAGCCCTGAGGGGTAGCACTTTGGGAAGCAATTGAATGGCATCAGACGGCTTTGAGTCAGATATTTTAACCATCAAGGCACAATGTCCCCAAAATACAGCTTCCAGCTGCCGAAACCCGGGATTGAACCAGGGACATTTAGATCTTCAGTCTAACGCTCTCCCAACTGAGCTATTTCGGCACAGAAACTAATAACAAAGTGGCGTACAGCCAGAATATAAATCATTCTGAAAAAATGTCAATACATTTTAGGGAATTTCCATTTTCGGTAATTCATGAAGTAGCTCTCGCAATGTTGCCTGGTATCGGACTAGCCTACGTGCTCTATGTGCTATTTGATGCTACTGATGCAATTTGAATCAGCGTTTCTAAACATCAAGGCACTTAGTCCCCAAAATACAGCCTTCAGCTGCCGAAACCCGGGATCGAACCAGGGACATTTAGATCTTCAGTCTAACGCTCTCCCAACTGAGCTATTTCGGCACAGAAACTAAAAATAAAGTGGCGTACAGCCAGAATATGAAACTCAGTGGAATAAAAACAATTCTATGAACAATTGCTGGACCAGCCACTTTTGTTGTTTACATAGAGCCCTGAGGGGTAGCACTTTGGGAAGCAATTGAATGGCATCAGACGGCTTTGAGTCAGATATTTTAACCATCAAGGCACAATGTCCCCAAAATACAGCTTCCAGCTGCCGAAACCCGGGATCGAACCAGGGACATTTAGATCTTCAGTCTAACGCTCTCCCAACTGAGCTATTTCGGCACAGAAACTAATAAAAAAGTGGCGTACAGCCAGAATATAAATCATTCTGAAAAAATGTCAATACATTTTAGGGAATTTCCATTTTCGGTAATTCATGAAGTAGCTCTCGCAATGTTGCCTGGCATCGGACTAGCCTACGTGCTCTATGTGCTATTTGATGCTACTGATGCAAATTGAATCAGCGTTTCTAAACATCAAGGCACTTAGTCCCCAAAATACAGCCTTCAGCTGCCGAAACCCGGGATCGAACCAGGGACATTTAGATCTTCAGTCTAACGCTCTCCCAACTGAGCTATTTCAGCACAAAAACTAAAAATAAAGTGGCGTACAGCCAGAATATGAAACTCGGTGGAATAAAAACAATTCTATGAACAATTGCTGGAACAGCCACTTTTGTTGTATACATAGAGCCCTGAGGGGTAGCACTTTGGGAAGCAATTGAATGGCATCAGACGGCTTTGAGTCAGATATTTTAACCATCAAGGCACAATGTCCCCAAAATACAGCTTCCAGCTGCCGAAACCCGGGATCGAACCAGGGACATTTAGATCTTCAGTCTAACGCTCTCCCAACTGAGCTATTTCGGCACAGAAACTATAAACAAAGTGGCGTACAGCCAGAATATAAATCATTCTGAAAAAATGTCAATACATTTTAGGGAATTTCCATTTTCGGTAATTCATGAAGTAGCTCTCGCAATGTTGCCTGGCATCGGACTAGCCTACGTGCTCTATGTGCTATTTGATGCTACTGATGCAATTTGAATCAGCGTTTCTAAACATCAAGGCACTTAGTCCCCAAAATACAGCCTTCAGCTGCCGAAACCCGGGATCGAACCAGGGACATTTAGATCTTCAGTCTAACGCTCTCCCAACTGAGCTATTTCGGCACAGAAACTAAAAATAAAGTGGCGTACAGCCAGAATATGAAACTCAGTGGAATAAAAACAATTCTATGAACAATTGCTGGACCAGCCACTTTTGTTGTTTACATAGAGCCCTGAGGGGTAGCACTTTGGGAAGCAATTGAATGGCATCAGACGGCTTTGAGTCAGATATTTTAACCATCAAGGCACAATGTCCCCAAAATACAGCTTCCAGCTGCCGAAACCCAGGATCGAACCAGGGACATTTAGATCTTCAGTCTAACGCTCTCCCAACTGAGCTATTTCGGCACAGAAACTAATAAAAAAGTGGCGTACAGCCAGAATATAAATCATTCTGAAAAAATGTCAATACATTTTAGGGAATTTCCATTTTCGGTAATTCATGAAGTAGCTCTCGCAATGTTGCCTGGCATCGGACTAGCCCTACGTGCTCTATGTGCTATTTGATGCTACTGATGCAAATTGAATCAGCGTTTCTAAACATCATAGGCACTTAGTCCCCAAAATACAGCCTTCAGCTGCCGAAACCCGGGAATCGAACCAGGGACATTTAGATCTTCAGTCTAACGCTCTCCCAACTGAGCTATTTCGGCACAAAACTAAAAATAAAAGTGGCGTACAGCCAGAATATGAAACTCGGTGGAATAAAAACAATTCTATGAACAATTGGCTGGACCAGCCACTTTTGTTGTATACATAGAGCCCTGAGGGGGTAGCACTTTGGGAAGCAATTGAATGGCAACAGACGGCTTTGAGTCAGATATTTTAACCATCAAGGCACAATGTCCCCAAAATACAGCTTCCAGCTGCCGAAACCCGGGATCGAACAGGGACATTTAGATCTTCAGTCTAACGCTCTCCCAACTGAGCTATTTCGGCACAGAAACTATAAACAAAGTGGCGTACAGCCAGAATATAAATCATTCTGAAAAAATGTCAA